>NC_034182.2:5195604-5495604 GCF_002021735.2 Oncorhynchus kisutch
AAAGAAAAGGCATAGAAAAGAGGTTCACTCAGTTGTCCCACACCACCTTGAATAGGTGGGTTTCAATGGGAATAGTCCAGATATTGAACCTATTAGGGCTGCTAAGCCATAGTAAGATAAGCTCCCTCAGGTTTGTAACAAGACTTCCTGGCAGCTATGACTTTATCTTTACTATCTGTTCACAAACAGTCTCGGGGGCGTTGGAGGCTTTCCACAACCAGAGAGGAGCTCCTTCACCACATTCGAAGGAATAGGAGAGAGAGTCTTCGCCTGAGAGTTATGATGTTATCGATGCGTTAATTCGGCTTACGTTTTCAGGAACAATGTGCCCTGAAGCTTTGCCAGCCTCCGTTCGGTGGAGGTGACGGAAAATGAATAATACATGAAATGTATCTCCTGGCGTTAATCATGAAGATCGCACGTGCACCCCTCCGCACCCCTCCGCCACCCCCCTCTCGGCCCTCCTCTCCCCAGCTCCAAGCAGCCTCCATAGCAGGGAGGAGGTGGGAGAGAGAAGTCAATGTAATTCTCCATTCTCAATTCAGTTCTGCTCGTTTAATAAAAGTATTACAATGGGGCATTGAAAGTTCCCCTTGATGTCGGATTTACCATTGAGTTTTTTCCTTGACAGCCTTGCAAATGAGGATATTTTCCTCATTTCATTCCTCAGGCGAAACGTCAAAAGATTAGCCAGAAAGACTGTGTGTGTGCATCTATGTAGTGTGTGTGTGTGTGTGTGTGGTAGAGATTTTAAAAAAGCAAGAGAGAGACTGTGTGCTGCTGCATTGGAAATGCAAGGCACACCTCTAATGGGGATCTGTATCTCCAGGACCGGACCTTGTTGATGGGCTGATAAGGCCACTCAAATGGACGGCTTAGAGAAGTAATTACTCTCCATTTAACACAATCTACCCTGCTCCTGTTTCCCCCTCTAAAAAACAATACCGTACATCCATGTTAAGATCTCAATCCCTTTTAACACAGAACGGCACAGCTGTGATATTAATTAAGCTGCATTTATACTGGGAGAGGACACAGGCCTGAGTGGGATTTCTGTCTGGGAGAGGACACAGGCCTGAGTGGGATTTCTGTCTGGGAGAGGACACAGGCCTGAGTGGGATTTCTGTCTGGGAGAGGACACAGGCCTGAGTGGGATTTCTGTCTGGGAGAGGACACAGGCCTGAGTGGGATTTCTGTCTGGGAGAGGACACAGGCCTGAGTGGGATTTCTGTCTGGGAGAGGACACAGGCCTGAGTGGGATTTCTGTCTGGGAGAGGACACAGGCCTGAGTGGGATTTCTGTCTGGGAGAGGACACAGGCCTGAGTGGGACTTCTGTCTGGGAGAGGACACAGGCCTGAGTGGGATTTCTGTCTGGGAGAGGACACAGGCCTGAGTGGGATTTCTGTCTGGGAGAGGACACAGGCCTGAGTGGGATTTCTGTCTGGGAGAGGACACAGGCCTGAGTGGGATTTCTGTCTGGGAGAGGACACAGGCCTGAGTGGGATTTCTGTCTGGGAGAGGACACAGGCCTGAGTGGGACTTCTGTCTGGGAGAGGACACAGGCCTGAGTGGGACTTCTGTCTGGGAGAGGACACAGGCCTGAGTGGGATTTCTGTCTGGGAGAGGACACAGGCCTGAGTGGGACTTCTGTCTGGGAGAAGATACAGGCCTGGGTTGGTTGTCTATCACCCTTGTGAATGTAAAGCAGCACTGAGGGACATGTTGAACCTCCATCATTATCTAGTGGCAAGAAGGGGCCTCAGTCAAGGTGTCCTCAATACCCCCATCTCATAGGAGGAGGGAGCAGAGAAGAGCTAACAACATTGACCTTGGTTTCTGGAGGAAGCTAATCAATTAAAGTGACATTGTCAAATAGAACGGCCTCAGTTTTATGGGAAGAATGATCTTAAACACTCAAATGGGGCTGTTCAAAGGAGAGTATATTTAGCAGTAGTATCCCAAATATACTGTAGCGATAAGGTGATTGTAGCGGGTTTACTAACAAATGGGTTATATTAGCTATGTTGACTAGGACATTACTTTAGTTAATATGGTGACAACGATGTAGACTGTGTGTAGCGTTTATGACATGGTCTGGCTTGGAAAGGTTTTTTCGCCTGGTCACATACAGCTGATGGGTTGTTCATTGAAGTCCACAAACGAAGTGAAAAGGTGAGAGGAGGAGAGTGCATAGAGGCTAGAAGGAATACAACGTGGCTGCTATGATCAGGGGTATATTCATTCCGCCGATTCTGTTGAAAAACGTTTCTTAAACGGAAGCAAACAAACCAGGGATAAAAATACCTGAATTTATCCAATAGAAACTGTCGATTGCACCTGCGGACTAGTGACTACACCCTAGATCAGCTAGATGCAGGTAAGAGTGAGCAATTCGGTATTGAATGTGTCATTGTCTGTCCATGTGTCACTGTCTGTCATCTCCAATATTTTTCTCGACCTGTGAGCACCTACATTGTAAACTTTCATTCATAGGTTAGGTTGCAGCAGCCTCATGGTAGAGTGGAAATTCGAGTATCATGTAGTAGCCTAAACCCATCAATGTTACATTGAACTGGGTGAATGGAATGGAAATGACTACTACTACTACTACTACTACTACTACTACTATTGCTATTGCTAGTCTGAGTTATGTCTTAAGGCCGGAGAGCTGTCCCACTGTGCAGAATCAAACAGGGTTTTTTAGCCCAGGGTGGAACCTGATCACTCAGACACAGAGGGGGAGGAAACAGCTCGAGCAGCAGCAGTCAGACCACTGATTCACACAAACCCAGTAACAAGGACGACAGCTGGGATGGACCCCCCCCCCCCCCCCCTCTATCCTACCATCATCCTCCCTCCCTCCCTCCCTCTCCCATCATACCCTCGCTTTCACTCCAGTGCACCTCCCGGCCCCCTCTGACTTTCTTCTGCTTTTGACAGCTGGCTGACATATAGTACCTACACTGGCTATAGCTGCACCTGAGTGGGGGTTTACCAGTGGACTCTGGGTAGAAAGACACTACAAAGACAGAAGCTTTTAAAATGAAAGATAACATTTGGTCAAAGCTGGGAGATGGGGCTACTAGGTAAGGCAATAGGGCCAGGATGTCACTTCTCACCGTGCACATCTGTGTGACACACAGGGGAAATGAACCACTGGCTGGAGAGAAGGGAGGCGACTGTCTGTCTGAATCCCTGGGGCCAGTCGGTCCCCACGCGGGGCGCCAAGTCCACACGGCAGCGCTGCGAGCCTGGACGTTAAACACACAGGCCCAGTTCTCTGGCTTCAGCCAGCTAGCTACCACAAACAAGGGCGTCCTCGGGAGAGTGAAAAATTTGCCCATTCACCTCCACTGCACAGGGACAGCAGGAGGAATAGAGGGAAGGAGAGGGAGAGAGAGCAGATGGATGTCCCTGCTGGAGACAAACACAGTGACACGTGCTTGCCTGCCTCAGTTGCCCTGACCATGTTATGAACACACCACTGGAACACACTTAACTCATGCCTATTCAATTATGCTAATTCCAACATACAAATGACCCTGGTTGGCTTCCCCATGTCTCAATTAGGGGACATGTGTAGAAGGGGTAAAGCCCAGAGAGAGGGGTGTGGTGCTGGTAGTGTGTGATAACCAGGTCGGGGGCGAGACGTGTACCCCTCTGGGATATTGGGATGATATTCCACGGCCAGAGGAATTCCGTGCGGCTGCTATCTACAATGGTTCCATGCGCGGTCCCACCGACCATATCACCAAAGCTTACGCCGACGTTTCAAAGCATCTTTCATCTATTAGGGCAAATAGAAATCATCTGTTTTCATGTAATGTTGCCGTTTTTTCACACAGCCATGACGTTCACACTGATCCAAATGCACAGCTGTCAAATGCTTTTAACGGAAGTTAAATGATACGCCCGCTGTGGCTTGCATAGGTACATTGTAAAAATATGCATTAAAATCAATAAGGTGAATCGACAAAGCGATACTCACCTTTAATACTCACATTCTGTGTGTGTGTGTGTGTGTGTGAGGATCTCCTTCTATTATCCTGGGTTGGGCTCTGGGATGACACACTAACATGTGGAAAGCATGTGGCTTCTTCCTGACAGAACATCCACTGCCCAGAGAAGCTCCGTATCAAACCCATAATCTCATTGTAGCCAAACATACCAGCAGCTGAAGCCATTACCTAGTGTTTGGATGGCCTCTTGTGCAAACATATCCCAGACACGAATCCAACGTTCAGGAACAAGGGATTCTCCTAATTCTCAGGATTAAAACATTAACTGACGTGGCTCCCAGTTCGTCAGAGGGTCAAAACCTAATCTGTGGGGTAACGGCGAAAGCTCCAGCACTGGGCTGATACTGCCACTCTAAGAATAGATTTGCAAAATGCATTTTCTTATCTTATCAAAGGTGGAATGCGTTCTGGCTTGCTATACATGACCCATTTTAGTGAAACAGCTTCAGGTCGTTCACGCACGCACACACACACTCAGTTCAGCCCACTGGCATGGGGGTAAGTGTGCGCCTCTTTAGCACCTGTCTCCTGACAATCCACTGTCACCTAGCAGTCCACTGACTGGCTGTCGCTGTGTGGAGAAGGTGGTGCTGAAATCTCTCAGCCCTCTTTCTCACCTCTATGATGTGCAGCTGAATTGATTGGCCCTGTCCAGGAGAGGAGGGGTGCTGAAACTCCCAGCACTGCTGTGTCTGAGCAGGCAGTGCTGTTAGATGATATAGGTGCTGAAATCGCCAGCACTGCTGTGCCGAACCCAAAAGGAACTGTCCGGAGACAGGGGGTGCTGAATATAACTGGCTGCTGGCTACAGGGAGCTGTTTGGCCATGCTGCTTGGATGTGTCTAAATGAGCCCAGCTCTCGGCAGGCAGGCACCTTCACGCCTTGTTTGCTTTGGAGCTGTCATGTGACAGCATCATCTGCACCAGAGGGACGCTGGGGCCTGAGCTGGATATGAATATGACTTGGGTCCTCGTATGAGAACATTCTGATTGACATAAAAAATGAAAATATATAATTTGCATTTTGCACAACCTATAACTTTTTAAATAGGATACAGAACCCAGGAGTAAGATGATGCAAAATAAGGAGACCACCACCAAACACCAAACACCAAATTAATGCCCAATTCTCAAACTACCATTAGTTACAATCCCTTCACTTATTGAAAACCACACAATCAATCTCTATTCATTTCCAATTCCATTCTAAGAATAAAGTAGTGTATTCTGTGAATAAAGCTTCTGATCACTGCTTCAAGAGAGACCACCACCAATTTGACCGCAGACATCACCCCGGGCATTTGGCGAGGTTGAGTTCTGTCCTCCATCTCCCTGCAGTAAGGATGGATAGACAATCAGAGTGGGCGTTGAGGTGGTGAGTCACGGAGGAAGGACAGAGTCCAGCAGAGTGGAAAGTAAGAGGACCTGGCTGTCGCTCAGAGCGAAAGACGTAACAGCCAGGGAGAGTAGTACACGGGTCAGAGCGCACGCACACAAACACACACATCTATTGTCTAAACATGCCTCTTCCGTGACACTCTCTCTGATTCACCTGGTTTCGTCCTCCCTTCTCTCTCTGATTCACCTTCATTCTTCCTCCCTTCTCTCTCTGATTCACCTGGTTTCTTCCTCCCTTCTCTCTCTGATTCACCTGGTTTCTTCCTCCCTTCTCTCTCTGATTCACCTGGTTTCTTCCTCCCTTCTCTCTCTGATTCACCTGGTTTCGTCCTCCCTTCTCTCTCTGATTCACCTTCATTCTTCCTCCCTTCTCTCTCTGATTCACCTGGTTTCTTCCTCCCTTCTCTCTCTGATTCACCTGGTTTCTTCCTCCCTTCTCTCTCTGATTCACCTGGTTTCTTCCTCCCTTCTCTCTCTGATTCACCTGGTTTCTTCCTCCCTTCTCTCTCTGATTCACCTACATTCTTCCTCCCTTCTCTCTCTGATTCACCTTCATTCTTCCTCCCTTCTCTCTCGGATTCACCTGGTTTCTTCCTCCCTTCTCTCTCTCTGATTCACCTTCATTCTTCCTCCCTTCTCTCTCTGATTCACCTTCATTCTTCCTCCCTTCTCTCTCTGATTCACCTTGTTTCTTCCTCCCTTCTCTCTCTGATTCACCTTCATTCTTCCTCCCTTCTCTCTCTGATTCACCTTCATTCTTCCTCCCTTCTCTCTCTGATTCACATTCATTCTTCCTCCCTTCTCTCTCTGATTCACCTTCATTCTTCCTCCCTTCTCTCTCTAATTCACCTTCATTCTTCCTCCCTTCTCTCTCTGATTCATCTTCATTCTTCCTCCCTTCTCTCTCTGATTCACCTTGTTTCTTCCTCCCTTCTCTCTCTGATTCACCTGGTTTCTTCCTCCCTTCTCTCTCTGATTCACCTTGTTTTTCACTCCTCCCTTCTCTCTCTGATTCATCTGGTTTCTTCCTCCCTTCTCTCTCTGATTCATCTGGTTTCTTCCTCCCTTCTCTCTCTAATTCACCTGGTTTCTTCCTCCCTTCTCTCTCTGATTCACCTGGTTTCTTCCTCCCTTCTCTCTCTGATTCACCTTCATTCTTCCTCCCTTCTCTCTCTCTGATTCACCTGGTTTCTTCCTCCCTTCTCTCTCTGATTCACCTTGTTTCTTCCTCCCTTCTCTCTCTGATTCACCTTCATTCTTCCTCCCTTCTCTCTCTGATTCACCTTGTTTCTTCCTCCATTCTCTCTCTGATTCACCTGGTTTCTTCCTCCCTTCTCTCTCTGATTCATCTGGTTTCTTCCTCCCTTCTCTCTCTGATTCACCTGGTTTCTTCCTCCCTTCTCTCTCTGATTCACCTGGTTTCTTCCTCCCTTCTCTCTCTGATTCATCTGGTTTTTCCTCCCTTCTCTCTCTGATTCACCTGGTTTCTTCCTCCCTTCTCTCTCTGATTCACCTGGTTTCTTCCTCCCTTCTCTCTCTGATTCACCTGGTTTCTTCCTCCCTTCTCTCTCTGATTCACCTGGTTTCTTCCTCCCTTCTCTCTCTGATTCATCTGGTTTCTTCCTCCCTTCTCTCTCTGATTCATCTGGTTTCTTCCTCCCTTCTCTCTCCGATTCATCTGGTTTCTTCCTCCCTTCTCTCTCTGATTCATCTGGTTTCTTCCTCCCTTCTCTCTCTGATTCACCTGCTTTCTTCCTCCCTTCTCTCTCTTTCTCTGGAATTGTCATTCTCTCTTTCTCTGTATCTCTCTTTCTCTGTTTCTCTCATTCTTTCTTTCTCTCCTTTTTCTATCGCCCTGGTTTCTATATTTATGACACAAGATATCCAATATACTCTTCTGCCACCTCTAAATAACCCCAAAACATCCCCAACGTCACTACAAGGTTGCATGAAGGTCACACGCTGCTCCTACTTTACCCCTTGCTTGTCAGAGGCAAACATATTTACTTAACTGAAAGAGCTGCTAGATAAACAAAAACACTGTTTGAACTGAGTGAGAGCGCCAGAGAGAAGCTCATTAGTTATTGATGCAAAGAAATGAACACACATGCGAGCGTGCACGCAAACACGCGCACACCATACACACCACACACAGCCTGTCTCTCTGTTTACTTCTCAGCCTTGAGACTATAGCATGAGTCTTGATCTCATTGTAGTGCTCATACGTGCTGAAACTACAGTTCTGGTCAAAATCCATTGAGTGAAGTTCCACACAAACCAAGGAATCTATTGTATAAACAGCAAGTGTCCACCAGTCTTTCACTAAACATTGTCCCATTCAAAATGAACCAGATGAAAGCTGAATATCTCTTCATTTAAAATGTGTATGAATATGATCGGTAACAATAACTCTGAACAAGACCAGACTGTGGAGCCATGATCCATTGTTCAGCCTACCTTGACCCCTGTTGGAAGTGCAAATCCATTTTCCAAAGGCCAGATTGTTACAGTGGATGTGAATACGCTAGATAGGCCGCCAGGAGAGAAAGAAAAAGACCTGGCGCAAAGAGGTGAAATGAAATTGAAATCCGACAGGTTTGATTCATGTGTAAAAAAAGAACTGGCCGTGCATTGGCTTTCATGGATTACACCAGCTGAGGACAATGGAAGGAAATGGAGAGGAGACGTTTGAAGCTCCACAATGAGACAACCTTCTACTCTTTCATGTTTCTAAATGAGGGAACAACTGTGAATGTTAATCACCGTTCCACTGGATCTGTGCTCTGGATTTGACCTATTTATAGTAGAGGGAAAGGAATGGAGGGGTGGAAAGAGGACTGGGTCAATTCATCTGAAATAAAGACTTGGGAGAAGAATAGAGAGAGAGGGGAGAGAGAGAGAGGAGAGAGGGAAGAGAGAGGGGAGAGAGGGAAGAGAGAGGAGAGAGAGAGGAGAGAGAGAGGAGAGAGGGAAGAGAGAGGGGAGAGAGGGAAGAGAGAGGGGAGAGCGAGGAGAGAGAGAGGAGAGAGGGAAGAGAGAGGGGAGAGAGAGGGAGAGGGGAGAGAGAGGGGAGAGAGGGAAGAGAGAGGGGAGAGAGAGGGAAGAGAGAGAGAGGAGAGAGAGATGAGAGAGGGGAGAGAGAGGGAGAGGGGAGAGAGGGAAGAGAGAGGGGAGAGAGAGGGAAGAGAGAGAGAGAGGAGAGAGGGAAGAGAGAGGGGAGAGAGGGAAGAGAGAGGGGAGAGCGAGGAGAGAGAGAGGAGAGAGGGAAGAGAGAGGGGAGAGAGAGGGAGAGGGGAGAGAGAGGGGAGAGAGGGAGGAGAGAGGGGAGAGAGAGGGAAGAGAGAGAGAGGAGAGAGAGATGAGAGAGGGGAGAGAGAGAGGGGAGAGAGAGGGAGAGGGGAGAGAGAGGGGAGAGAGGGAAGAGAGAGGGGAGAGAGAGGGAAGAGAGAGAGAGAGGAGAGAGCGAGAGGAGAGAGAGAGGGGAGAGAGAGAGGAGAGAGGGGAGAGAGGGGAGAGAGAGGGGAGAGAGAGGGGAGAGAGGGAAGAGAGGGGAGAGAGAGAGGAGAGAGAGGAGAGAGAGAGAGGAGAGAGGGGAGAGATAGAGGAGAGAGGGGAGAGATAGAGGAGAGAGGGGAGAGAGAGGGAAGAGAGAGAGAGGAGCCAAAATGATTTGAATACGACTGTCTCCATCCGACTGTCTTCCATCAGTCCATGGGAAGGGGGATACCTATGTGGAGGGTAGGCTAGATGATAATAACTCTACTCATCCATCTTGCCTGTACAAAATAGGCCCTACTCTTTACTCTACTCTTTAATATCAGGAAAGCTGATTCTCACTGAGAAGCTTTTTATTCTGGTGTATGCTGTGGGTTTGTAATGTCCCTGTTTGTATTTTATGTTGGTGACAACCCCATTTTCCTCTTTGGTGATTGAAAATCATTCATCATTCAGTCAGCAGAATCCAGTCTTTTGTCTCGTATGGAGACGGAGGCTCTGCTGCTCCACACAATATCCTGCCCTCCCTCCCTCCCTCCCTCCCTCCCCTCCCCTCCCTCCCTCCCTCCCTCCCTCCCTCCCTCCCTCCCTCCCTCCCTCCCTCCCTCCCTCCCTCCCTCCCAGTTCCAGCGCTGCATCTGGAGCAGCGCTCATCCCAGTCTTTCATTAATGCCATGGATGCTTTCAACTCTGCCGCCATGTCCAGCCGGGTCACACACAACCACGCACACACACAGATGCGTATACACACACAAACACGAACACACAGACACACATGCATGCGTTCACACACACACACACACACACACACACACACACACACACACACACACACACACACACACACACACACACACACACACACACACACACACACACACACACACACAAACACACACACACACACACAGCAGGGTGCATTCACAAACACACAGCTATTTGCTGTCAGCCTTCGTGGAACGAGCGAAAAATGGCATTCCAGTCTTTCAGCAGGAGAGAGGCGAGACAATATATACAGCAATCATTTATTTATGCTCTGAGACAAACTCCTGCGATGATGACAATATCTAACAGCACTTTGCCACAAAAGAGAGCAATGAAATACATCAGAAACAACGGAAACAACAGCTATTAAGGCCAATTTACTAAACGGGATCCAAATCAAAAACTGCCTTTTCCTATTTCGTTTTTTTCTTCTGTAAATGGCAGTATTGATGTCCCTTGACATCTGCCATTAAAGAGGAGCTAGAGTCAGAAATAAACTGACCTCTGTCACATACAAGCTGACCTGTTCCAATCAGGTTACATATGCCCTGTGACTCGAGTCAGCTGACGTGCACAAACACACACTGACACACTCACAGACACAGATGAGAAACAACACCATTCACCTTGTCCTTGCAAGCCACATCCATTCCAATAAGATCACCTCCCGATACACAGGCACCGCTAAGCGCTTTCGTGATCTGTTCTCTGTACAGTAAGCTCTCTCAGCGGAGAGCCTCCATGCTCTCTGTGTCTTACCTGGCAGCACGTGCACAAGCCTGGGTCCTCCTTTACAGCCTTCTGGAAGGGCTCTGGGGGGTTGAGGGAGATCGGGGCTGGGGCTGAACGCTCAGCGAGGATCCTTTCACACAGTGATGGATCAGCTAGCGCTCACTTACGCTCACACACCAAACACAACACAGCTCCGGCAGGCAAGCTCTGATTCCCTTGCTTGCTTGTTTCATCTCTCTCTTCCTCTCTCTGACACTCCCTCCCACTCTTCCCGCCCACCTACTCCAGCCCCCTCCCCCTCTCTCTATCTCTCTCTCTCTACCACTCTCTCTCTCTCTCTCTCTCTCTCTCTCTCTCTCTCTCTCTCTCTCTCTCTCTCTCTTTCTCTCTCTCTCTCTCTCTCTCTCTCTCTCTCTCTCTCTCTCTCTCTCTACCTCTCTCTCTCTCTCTACCTCTCTCTCTCTCTACCTCTCTCTCTCTCTCTCTACCACTCTCTCTCTCTCTCTCTCTCTTTGACATGTAACCACCCACTACCTCCCTTTCTGCTCTTAAAAACAATAGTCTCTCTCTTCCTCATTCTAAACCATACATTCACAGATAGTACACAGACCCTCTATATGTAGCTTAGAAAGTCTCTCTCTCTCTTTCTCTCTCTAAAGGTGCTGCCTCACAACAGCGCTCCACACAGCCAGATGTAAAGCTGAGGGGACACAGCACACCCAGGGAGAGGCCGCAACAGCCAACGGAAATAAACCAATCAACAGAGCAGACCCTAAGCACACAGCCAAAAGACTCTGACACCGGGACAAGTCTCTGAATGTCCTTGAGTAGCCCAGCCAGAGCCCGGGCTTGAACCCAATCGAACATCTCTGGAGAGACCTGAACATAGCTGTGCAGCGACGCTCCCCATCCAACCTGACAGAGCTCGAGAGGATCTGCAGAGAAGAATGGTAGAAACTCCCCAAATACAGATGTGCCAAGCTTGTAGAGTCATACCCAAGAAGACTCAAGGCTGTAATCACTGCCAAAGTGGCTTCAACAAAGTCCTGAGTAAAGGGTCTGAAAATGTATGTAAATGTGATATTTAAGTACATTCATACATTTGCAAACATTTCTAAAAACTGTTTTTGCTTTGTCATTATGTGATATTGTTTGTAGATTGATGAGGGGGAAAACAATTTAATCCATTTTATATTATATACAGTGGAAGACTGTATTAGCATGGGCTTGTGTACCTCAAAAGAGTCACCCTGGCAGTAGAGGCTTGGCTTGGTTTGGTGTGGTTTAATTCCATTATTCAAGAACCACTAAGGTTCTGACCCTGAACCCCCCTGCCCCCCAACTCATGCAATCTCCTCAACTGATCTTGAAACCAGTATTCACACAAGTCTTACAATGGAGCTCTGTCAACGTTTCCTATTTCAAAAACAATGGGCGTCTTTCGGTGGGCTGAAGTAGAAGAAGGGAGCCTCAGGCTTAGACAGATGTGATGTATCATAACCCTCTACAGACTCCCCTTTATACCTGTGAGGCCTACGTGATGGAAATAGGCCTTGTTAAGCTGATAAAAAATGTGGAGTGGGAGGCGCATGGTGTTTGTGATGACACACAGGGCTGTCGGACACTGGAGCCAGGCCAGCGGCAAGGCAACGATAAGCAAACAGACAAGCCAGGCAGGCTGTGTTAATGATTACCATCACCTGGTTTAATTAAGTTTCCTTACAAGTTGGCTTGTTTGGCTAAAAGCTTGAGTCTCGGTCAGAAAACTGTGGTTGTTATGCCCACCTATCTGTGGCCATGTGTGTGTATTACGTAGGGATGGATAGGAGCGACGCTGCGTGGGGACAGGGCGGATTTCCGCCCCCAGTGGTCTCAGGAAGACAGGAAAGGGAGGAAAAAGGGGGGTTGGGCTGGACATCCATGTCTGTGTATATGGAGATGATCTTCCATCTCCCTGACGAGCTCACCCCACAGCTTCTCAGAACACACACACACACACACACACACACACACACACACACACACACACACACACACACACACACACACACACACACACACCCAACACCTCAGCGCCACAGAGGCTGTTCAAACAACACAGCTGTAGACTGCAAACTTAGCCCAGTTATCACCTCCAGTATCTGACTAGCTGTAGCATGCAGTCTGTCAGTGATAGATCTCTCTGAGTTCTCAGAGAGGAGGGAACTAAGAGAAAGAGGACAACAATGAAAAGCCACAGATTGTCGTCTAGGTGAGATTCAAGCTAGCTAATCGTAATGGCTCTGTGAACATTAAATGCAGGCAGCTATAAAATGGTTAGTGACTAAACAGGGCCCTGGGGTAATAATTACTGTCCCTAGGGGTTGGAGGGTAAAGAGCTGTTCCCATCTCAGCAGGCGGAGGAAACGTCTTGCATGAAAACGCTGAATCAGAGACAATATTTCATCATGGAATGGCAATATGAGCCGTCATGCTCTTGGACTTCCATAGGGTATGTTACTAGACTATGGACTTGGAAAAACGTGTAAATCCAAACAGTACTATGAGCTATTGAAAGGTGCAAACACACTGTACGCATTCACTTCTTATCTCAATCCTATCTCTCATCTGGTCTCTATGGGGGTACCACAGGGTACAAATCTTGGTCCGATTATTTTCTCTGTATATATCAATGATGTCGCTCTAGCTGCTGGTGATTCCTTGATCCACCCATACGCAGGTGACACCATTCTGTATACATCTGGCCCTTCTATGGACACTTTGTTTAACAAACCTCCAAACGAACTTCAATGCCATACACTCCTTCTGTGGCATCCAACTGCTCTTCAATGCTAGTAAAACTAAATGCATGCTCTTCAACCGATCGCTGCCCACACCTGCCCGGCCAACTAGCATCACTACTCTGGACAGTTCTGACTTAGAATATGTGGACAACTACAAATACCTAGGTGTCTGGTTAGACTGTAAACTCTCCTTCCAGACTCACATAAAGCATCTCCAATCAAAAAATGTAATCGAGAATTGGCATCCTATTTCGCAACAAAGCCCCCTTCACTCATGCCCTCGTAAAACTGACTATCCTACTGATCCTTGACTTCGGCGATGTCATTTTACAAAATAGGCTCCAACACTGTACTCAGCAAACTGTAGTCTATCACAGTGCCATCCGTTTTGTCACCAAAGCCCCATATACCACCCACCACTGCAACCTGTATGCTCTCGTCAGCTGGCCCTCGCTACATATTCGTCGACAAACCCACTGGCTCCAGGTCATCTAAGCTCCACCTTATCTCAGCTCACTGGTCACCATAACAACACCCACCCTTGGCACGCGCTCTAGCAGGTATATCTCACTGGTCATCCCCAAAGCCAACACTTCATTTGGCCGCCTTTCCTTCCAGTTCTTTGCTGCCATTGACTGGAATGAATTGCAAAAAATCGCTGAAGTTGGAGAATTATATCTTCCTCACTAACTTTAAGCATCAGTTATCTGAGCAGCTTACCGATCGCTGCAGCTGTACATAGCCCATCTGTAAATAGCCCATCCAATCTACCTACCTCATCCCCATATTGTTCTTATTTACTTTTTTTGCTCTTTTTGCACACCAGTATTTCTACTTGCACATCATCATCTGCACATCTATCACTCTAGTGTTAATTTGCTAAATTGTAATTACTTCGCTACCATTGGCCTATTTGTTGCCTTACCTCCTTAGTCCATTTGCACACACTGTATACAGATTTTTCTATTGTATTATTGACTGTAAGTTTGTTTATTCCATGTGTATCTCTGTGTTGTTGTTTTTTGTCGCACTGCTCTGCTTTATCTTGGCCAGGTCGCAGTTGTAAATAAGAACTTGTACTCAACTGGCCTACCTGGTTAAACAAAGGTGAATTTTTTATTATTATATATATATCTGAAAAACTCCTTGGCAACAGTGAGCTGTTTGCTGATTGGCCGGAAGGCTTTCTCCTCTGTGGTCCGGTGCTGTAATGCCTTCTGTTATCCCGGGGCGGGTCTGTCCCCATGGCAACATTTTATGTCCTGTTATCGTAAATATGCAGCGAATGGTAAAACAACAGTAACAAAACAACAACAAAAAACCAAGAGAAAACAAGGCCACAGTACACCACTGCATGGTTAGATGTAATGAGCCTTGAAGTCAGGAGTCACAGAAAAACGTTTCCCTTTTTCAGATGAAAAGTCACAAGAGACTAGAAACCAAAAATGAATCCATGCAATCAAGCAAATCCAACTAACAAACAGACTACGTTAGCTAGCTAGATCAAGGCAGTGAGACACAACATAACAGCAAATGGCTGCCACACAGCCAGTCTGCAAAATAAATATTTCATCCTGGTCTCCTCTCTCTCCTAGACTTTGTCATCCACCACTTGGCTGATACAGTCAACAGGCTTTGTTCTGGAAGCTTTGGGGACTACGAGGCTCCAGCCCATCAGAATGAGATGAACACAAAGTGTTGCCATTTCCAAAAAGAAAGAGAGAGGGGGTCTATTTCAAAAAAGTTGGAGAAAAAAAAACTGTGAAAAAAAACGATTAAAAAACATTTCAATAAATAATCTTGGTCTGACTTTTGTCTAGTGGCCCATGAGGAGTAGAATTATTCTCTTGGAGGGGGAAATAAATGAACAACCTAGCTCTCGGCTGCCAAGTTCACGAAGAGAGCCTGAAGTGGAGAGTTTGTCTTCCCGAAGAAAGCTAGCTGTGAGGAGTTCGGAGTCAGAGGGTCAGCAGGGACAGGAAGAGAGAGGCAGAGAAAGAAAGGTGGAGAGACAGAGAAGAAGAGAGAGGCAGAGAAAGAAAGGTGGAGAGACAGAGAAGAAGAGAGAGGCAGAGAAAGAAAGGTGGAGAGACAGAGAAGAAGAGAGAGGCAGAGAAAGAAAGGTGGAGAGAGAGAAGAAGAGAGAGGCAGAGAAAGAAAGGTGGAGAGACAGAGAAGAAGAGAGAGGCAGAGAAAGAAAGGTGGAGAGACAGAGAAGAAGAGAGAGGCAGAGAAAGAAAGGTGGAGAGAGAGAAGAAGAGAGGCAGAGAAAGAAAGGTGGAGAGACAGAGAAGAAGAGAGAGGCAGAGAAAGAAAGGTGGAGAGACAGAGAAGAAGAGAGAGGCAGAGAAAGAAAGGTGGAGAGACAGAGAAGAAGAGAGGCAGAGAAAGAAAGGTGGAGAGACAGAGAAGAAGAGAGAGGCAGAGAAAGAAAGGTGGAGAGACAGAGAAGAAGAGAGAGGCAGAGAAAGAGATGAGTGGGAAGAGAAAAAGGCAGCCAATCTCCAAAAGGTCAACATTTTAAGATATACTTTGACAGTCCTAGCCCATCCTGTACCCCTGTAAATTGAGATATTATACAGTATGTCATAGTCGATTCCCAACTCAGCCCGTCTACCACTTGCATTGTCTTCCATCCCAGGAATATTCAAGTCTGTATGGTTATCATGCCCCTGTCATAGTCAGCTCATTCCCACACTACCCATGGGTATAATACTGTTCAAAGAATTCTTAGTGAGTCAGACATATTTCTGAGAATTCTAAATTTCTTACAGAGAAGAGACACTTGCTTTAATTACATCTGACAGCCCCCTTACACTCTCTCGTTACACTCTCTCTCTCTGTTCCGCAGGCAGGAAGCTGCCTTAAAGCTCTATCAATCCAGCCTGGAGGATGTGGTGCTGTTCATAAGGTAGGACCAGCAGGCTCTTTTCAACACGCACAGGTGCTCCTTTCACTCTCTGTTGGCGCACACGCACACACACACACGCACACGCACACGCACACGCACACGCACACGCACACACACACACACACACACACACACACACACACACACACACACACACACACACACACACACACACACACACACACACACACACACACACACACACCATGTTGGGGTCATTAGCACATGCCAACACCATTGACTCTGCACAGATGCTTGGATAGGAGAGAGGAGAGAAGAGGGGGGAAGGGAGAGGAGGGAGGGAGGGAGGGAGGGAGGCAGGGAGGGAGGGAGGGAGGGAGGGAGGGAGGGAGGGAGGGAGGGAGGGAGGGAGGGAGGGAGGGAGGGAGGGAGGGAGGGAGGGAGGGAGGGAGGGAGGGAGGGAGGGCTGGGCTGGTAAAACAGAGAGGTTAATTTCAGCGGGATAACATACAGAGGCACACCATTCACACCCAGGGGTTTCTACATCTAAATGAACCACTTTTCACAGTGCCTATCTAATCATGTCATCTTCACAACTCACTATACTATATTATAGGGTATTACTTGACTGGAGGTGGAAGTGAACAGCTACTTTGTGTCTGACTAATCACCAAAAATTGAAAGCAGAGACCGAGCAAGCAAGCTAACTCTCCTCCGCCCACAAGATGGTGTGGCTCCCTTGCAATGTGTGTAGTGGGTATTTTGGCTCTCCAGTGGTTTGACTGAGAGGAGACAGTCAGTCCCCACAGCCAGTCACCAGGTCTAGGGTCCGGGCCTCTGAGAGGGTCAGGGGTCACCTCCTATCTCTCTCAGGAGGGGTAATAAATAAATGTTGTCATGGAGAGAGGACGGCTCCTATAGACCTCAAGAACCATCCTGGACTCAGAGGACACCAACGTGAGAGGAATGAAGAGCTATTTTAACACACACACACACACTGTCGTGGAAGATTCAGAATTTGTTGGTAACATTTGTAAGATGTTTTATATTCATCTAATGTGTGTAAGTTAATTCTCATCAGAATGGTATTTTTGTATAATACTGTGGCGAGGTTGCAGTTATCTGTTCTATGTCAAAACTAAGTTGCATGGGCCGCTGAGAGGGGAGAGGTCAAAGTGTCATCATGTGTAAACATATCTTTCACTCCCTACCTTTTTCTTGTGGGGAAAGGAAGGGTGGCAGTGTCTGGAATCATTCTATGCTCCCTCTAATGTTGTTTCTATCTTAACCTATAGCCTCATTCTCCTCTCCGTGAGTTTGTCCAGGAGTGTGTATTTAGAGTGGGTTGTATCTAAATGATAATTTGATATATGCCTGTTGATATGGAGGATTGGTTTATGGTTCTGGGGTTTGGGAAAGGAGACAAAGCTGAATGATGAATTATGTCTATGCTGTCTGACTATGTGTGTTCTTTGCTATTAAAGGAACTCAGCTGCAATGTGTGGGGGGCTCTCAGAGAATTCATTGAGAGACACTGAATTTATCTGAGAGTCACAGGGCTGTGATAGAGCTGATATAATTAAAGATGGACTTTGATAACTAACTCTGACTTGTGTGTGGTTTGCGCTCATGATTAGGTAAATAGAGGAAATTTCCACGACAACACGCACGCACACACACACGCACACACACAATGCACTACATGGAAGTGTATTTTGGTCTTTTACTCACCAAACACGTCGCTCCTATCGATATATTGAAATAAAGTATTCAGACCCCTTGAGTTTTTATGCATTTTGTTATTTTACAGCCTTATTCTAAAATTGATTACATCATTTTTTCCCACATCAATCTACACACAATACCCCATAATCACAAAGCAATTGAGGACATTTTTTAATTTAAGCAATTTTAGAATAAGGCTGTAACGTAACAATAATGTGGAAAAGCTCAAGGGGTCTGAATACTTTCCGAAGGCACTGTATATTACAGTATTGTATGCCATCAGGCTGGGACTACAGACAGAGTCGGGGTATAGGAGTTAGTACTGCCTGTGTCAGACAGTCAGAGAGCCCCGGGCAGGGCCTGATTGTGTAGAGGACTGGGATAGGGGATTAGGGAGGATTTGGAGAGCAGTCATTACCCTAGCCTGTGGAGGGTCTGATAATTAAATTACCTCAGCAGCCATGCCGCTGCCTTCCCATCTATCTACTATACATAGACCAGGGCTTTCAAGGTCACTCTGCTCATATCTGAAATGAGCTGCATGGCCTCCATCCTGACTCAAGATCCTGAATGACACAGTTGACTTGAAACTTTATCCACGGCATGAATAACACATTGATGCCAATGGATGGTTGGTCTTGAAGGTGGAGTGCAACTTAAGCCAGGACTTGTTTATACCTTTGCAGTTCACATTGAGACTGACACATACATCCAAATGTCTGACTGTCTCAGACCTCTGATTCTCTCCCTCTCTTATTTAAAAATCCTGAACATCAGCTCTCTTGTTTCCAACTACTCTCTGCCCTTCCCGATAGCATGTGGATTGACTCATTGCCATGCAGTGGCTGAGATCTGCAGGTGGTCCTCTGGTGGTGCTGTGGTTGGTGCAGTGAGCAGTGTGTGTGGTTGGAGTGGGGAGACTGACAGGAGATGGGCCCAGCGTGATGGTGATGGTGGTGAAGTGGCCCAATGTGGGAATACTGCAGCTGGCCACATCACAGGGTTCCCCCCTGGTGTCTATGCTCAGACCAGGAGGGGCTGTGACCTGCTGGGAGAGAGATGGGGAGAGCACTTGGAGAGAGAGGGAGAGAGAATGGATGAGGGGAGGAACAGGGGAGAGAAAGCAGGGCAGAAAAGCTAGAGGAAGAGAGAGTTAGATAGAGGTGAGGAGGAGAGTGAGCAAAATAATGAGGGAGAGAGAGAGAGAGAGAGAGAGAGAGAGAGAGAGAGAGAGAGAGAGAGAGAAAGTGGGTGTGCAGAAGAGGGAGATGTGGGTGTATGGTCGTGGTTGAACAGTAGCAGCTCCCACGTAGAGATTGAGGGTTTGTCACGATCTGCCACTGAGCACTCCCTCTTGCACACACACACACACACACACACACACACACACACACACACACACACACACACACACACACACATATAGAAAAACATACCCACCCTACCAGAAAAAAGTAATTGACCCACACACTCTACATGACATTGAGACTTGTAAACAGCCACACTAGCCAATTTAAATAAAGGTCAGTCTAATCACTAACGCTGATGAAATACATTTCTCCTCTTCTCAATTAATATCACTCACACATTAACATGAATCCACGCATGAGTAGCCACACACAGTGACAATGTACATTAACCTGCTCAACTGTAGTAAATGGAGCCAAATGTCACCCATGTTGAGGCAATTCCCAATGACCAATGTTACTTCATGCTTATGAGATTCCATTCTCCATGTTCCGGAGTTGACAGCATTGACAATAAGCTGTTTTAACCTCCACGCCCATATACCAGCGCTACCATAAACTGATGTGCGATTTAATCCAGCCCACACATTACCAGGGATGACAGAGGCACCACAATCCTTAATTGCCTGTCACTCCGTCATGATTAAAGCAAATTAATAGACATCCCTTCCTATAAGATGTGATCGAATTCACCAGTCAGTTTTCTGAGGATCATTAAGGCTTGTTGATGAAAGCAGCAGACGGAAAGTACACCCAACCAATGATCCTGCTCCACTGCTGAGCGAGGGCAATGGATCAGCAGGCGTGCCTGAACTGACCGCGGTTACCCTAGCAAAGTGGCACCGATAGATCTGCTGGGGAAAGACAGGGTGATGCACACGCTGTTGAGGGTGATTTGCCGCGGCCCACGTGTGTAACGGGGTTCAGCTGGGCTCTGTCTTTGGAGAATTAGAACATCGGCCCTGAACAGCCAATGAAGCTTATCACGGGCGCAGATGATTTCTCGGTGGGGAGTCATTCCCAAGAGAGACCATCTGCCCGCAACTTTCCATATCACCACCGTAACTCACAATTTCACCACCGTAACTCTCAATGTCACCACGGTAACTCAAGGTCACCCCCTTTACGCTCAAAGTCACCCCCATAACTCTCAGTGTCATCACTGTAACATTCAATGACACCACCATAACAGGAGCTCGCTAGCGATGATACTGCTTGCTTGAACATTAATCACTTGAAAAGCAAATAACTGTTGTGCCCATTTTTCTCCTGTAATACATATACTGTATGACATATCGCACAACATGTGAAGGTTTCTGAATGTATGCATATTGTCCCGTTACTTGGTGTTCTCTCATACCCTTACATTACTGTTCCTGACGGTAAAAGATGGCTGCTCATTGGGCAGAGCTGAATGTGCGTGTCAAACACCTGTGTTTGGATGTGAGGCGGCCATGCTCCCGGTGTGTCTAAGACAGATGTTTCATGGGACTGTGGTGGCGGATGATTGATGCCTCGCAGTACGTCAGGTGGCAGAAATCCCAGATACCTCAGGGTTTTTGGCTTTGGCGTGTGATTTTTCCCCCCCTTATTTTTTCCTATAATGTGGTTAGTGAAGGAGAGCGAATCTGGAGACAGACGGGGGGATTGGCAGAAGCCAGAGAAGCCAGTCGATCAACAGACATGTATCACAAAACAATGCCGTTCGGAACACACAGAGGACGACAACAGCTGGTTGCCAGATTCCCTCTAAAGCACCTGACTGGTGTGATGCTATCTGCTTGGCAGAATTAGACTGCCTCAAGGAGCAATAATTGCAACAAGCGATCTTAATCTCCGCCGTGGGAAGGTGAGCAGAGGAGAGGGGGGACTCATTCAGTGAAGAAAACCCCTACAATCATGTCACGTGGCTGAAGGCAAGACACCCACCCCCGTCCTTCTACCTCTTCTTATGGAAGTCACCTTGTAGATGCCCTTGACTACACCCCACTGCCATTTCAGGGCTAAGTAACTTCTTCATTTAGCCTCGTCGTTGAGATAGCTAGACAGAGTAAAAGAGCGAGCTTCATGCTCTGTTTGTCGCCCCCCCCCCTTCGCAGCATAGCTACTGAGACAAGTGAGTTAGACTGGAGAGAGAGAGGTGGGAACCCGGCCGGGACTCCTTTACTTTAGCCTCGTCTGCCCTAATCACCAACATTGAATTGCATTGTTTTAGCCAGGCAGATTGGGGCCCTGCTCAGAGGTTCATGAGGATAGGAGACAGACTCCCTGCCCACCTCTATCTTTTCCCCTCTCTCCCTCTTTCTCTTTCTCTCTATATCTCCATGGGCCGCACTCTGCCACTTTGGATATGTCATGGTTAATAAGGATGACAAATTGGGACTGCTCCCCTCGGTCTCCAGTCGGTGCGGTGGCTTCGGAGTCTGCCCTTATACGCCCAGAGGAGGCCACGCTCAGCACCGCTCACAAACAAAATGGAATTTAACAAGGCCTGAATCATCCACATGCCTCAGCAAATGGCCACTCAACCCTGCCGCACCTGCCTCGCCAGCTGGATGTACATGTTGTTATAGTAGAGTGGTATTGTGTAGTGCGAGGGAGGAAATACGGTTTGTGAACAGAGACCAGGACAGAGTTCCCTATTGGTTAAACTTACACCAGGGTAAGACTCCATATGATCTGCCTGGCTTTATTTAACACTGGCTTAATCAGAATTCATTCATTCCTTCTCAAGCCATATTGGAAACCTTGTGTGTGATGATAAAACTCCCTTAAGCCTTCATCTTCATAGTTTTTTTCACTCTTCATTTGTTTTCCTGCTATTTATTCAAATACGACGTTGATCAACAGTGTGTGGTGTCCTCATATTTGTGTTTGCCATTTATGATGACCTTGGTCGCCATGGCGTGCCCTTGGCCACACACGCTCGGTCTCCCCTAGCTTGAGACAGAGGATTGTCACGTATGTTGTTGGATCTGAAAATGTTGCTCTGGCTGTCACAGCATGACATTCAAATGTGTGCAGTAGTGTGATGAATATAAACAACATGACATCAAGAGAAGCCCTGAACCCCCCCCCCCTTTCCTGCTCTAATAGATCAAATCAATACTTTATTAGTCCTTTAGACCATGAATGAGCTATGGTGGCCAGAGACTGTAGTATCACATCTCTTACTCTACAGTACTAATGAGGCTTTCAGTGCTGCGTACCACTGTTTGATGTGTCTTTTCTATTAGAAGTGTGTCTTGGTGGCCTCTATGAGTTGTTTAATGCATGTATACACAAAATGTGCGGAATAATACATACTAATTAGCATTAGTAATTCTTCTTCTTTTTGGGATTGCCCCCCTGTGGTCATTGGCATTTAAGGATAAGGAACCAGACGACTGAGGTTATTTTCCCATAGGGGTTGGAGATCCTTAGGGTCTGAGACAGTGAATAGCCAGAGTGGCTCTGTGGACCTGTGGCATTTCCACTGAGACAGGATGTCTGTTTTGTTTGCCTGTCTTTGAGTACGAGGGAACAGAGACTAACCTTTAACTCAACGGTGCCTGCTGCTAGGGGCTCTTCCAATGCTGCTTCTTCTTCTTTACACAGGAGTTGCACGCAGTCGAGATAGTTCAAAGCTGAGGAAGAGACAGACGGAGCATGTTAATGTGGAACAACAAAAAGTATGCAAAGTTCATAGAACTGAATTGAGACTAGTTACTGCAGGCCGGTTCCTGTTTTCACGAGACCAGCCCAGTCAGATACTTTGCTATTCTGTGTATCAATTCGTGACATATTGTGTTCTTGAGAGCAGCCATTTTCTTTTAAGAGTACTTTATAAGCCAGGCGCACACAAGACCAATAGCATTTCAATTCTTCCAGCCAATCAATGTGTACGGCAATGGGCTCAAATGGCGACATCCAGAACCAAGGCACGGTGAAGTGAACCAATGTCATTTCACCCAGTTGATTTTTCCATCAGCTCAGTTGTGTTTGTTTGTGTGTGTGCGCGTGTGTGTGCGTGTGTGTGTGTGCGTGCGTGTGTGTGTCTGTGTGGGGGGTGGCAGGGATCCATTATCGATGGAGAGCTTGCACAGCCGATTGGTCGTGTTCATTTAGAAGCCGGTGGAACCAAGTCATGAGCTGGAGACCAAGGACGGGGACCAGCTGGGGATCTCCTCCCCACAGATGCTGCCTGCCACTACAGTGTGAAAGGCACTCCAGCGTGGAGGAGGAGGCGGATGTGGAGTGCGGACCATCTCTAGTTAGGGTCACAGCAGGGGATTTTCAATACTACTTCAATGTCTCATTTCATTGTAAATCATGTTTGAAATGAAACTAATGTGATCGGTTGACTGTATTTTGGTTTTAAAATGTATCCAAAAGCAATATCCAATAAACACCTGGATGGAGATTCACAGAATCACAGAATATATTACTTCAAAATGGATAAATAAAAAATGCAGATAAGATCTGTCCCTGCAGCATACGTCTCAAGGTTCTGCTGTGATGGAGAGCTATCTGCACCATTTTGACGGCATGGGGATTTGGAGATGGAGTTTGTGATTCCCTATTCATTCCCCCATTACTATTGAGGAGCTATTTGCCGGGCCTTTAAAAGCTATTTCCTCCAGCTGGCACTGGCAGGTACACAAAGGCACAAAAATTCAGAGGCAATTTGTGTCTCGTTTCAGGAAACTAGGGGTATGTCGCGCATCACTACATCACAGGACAGCCATTAGAATACATTTTAAAAGCCATTTTTTTATCAAAATGCGTTTTTGGGCAGAAATGCTTTACAAACTTGTATGCCATCTGTAAATTCGAATGAAATTGTTAAATTACGAGCCTAGTTCGTTTAGGCACGGAAAAAGAATCAGAGTTTGAATTAGAAAATTCTGGAGTTTGATTGCAAATAAATATGCAGACGGAGACGAAAAGAGAACACACAGAAGGCTGTTGTATAAAACACCTGTCTCCGGATTACATCTTCAAACTAAGGGCAACCATGGCATCAATGACAGAGAAGCGTCCATCCAGTCATAAAATAGTCTAGCTAGTTACATTTGCAGATATTACACATTTCTAATTTTGTCACAAAGTCGTTTTCATTTCAAGTTAAAGCGTACTGTTAGCTATATATAAACAACATGCTATCAAGAGATACCCTGAACCCCCCCCCCCCACGACGATAACATTGTTCATCTTCCTACGTGGAGCTCAATGGAGCTCTTCCTGTTATAGCCTTATGTATTACCATAGATGTAGCCAGTGCCTTGAAATAAATGTTTCAGCCGTAAGCTCCTGCTATAGAATGAATCACGTGCTCGTGTTAACATACCCGTGAATTCCATTTTCCTAACAATTGGTGCCACTCTGTCAACAACAGTTGATATTAACCCCCAGCACAGCCATCCTCAGCCAGGATGACATGCAGCACGCTAAGAACTTGGAAGGAGACAATGATATGGTGATGCTTGGTATAATACATGTGCATGAATGAAATCTCCACCACATTACTAACACAAACACGCACACATACACATACACACACCTCATCACAAGTCATTCATCTCTTAGGATGCGAGAGTGTGTACTTTTCCAATGTAATTTTTATTGTCACATACACCAGATAGGTGCAGTGTGTGTGTGTGTGTGTGTTTGTGTGTGTGTGTGTGTGTGTGTGTGTGTGTACTTGTTTGCGTGTCTATGCTACAGTAAGTAACCAGTGGGATTGCTTTGAACCTTGCCACACACATTAGGTGTAGCACTGCCAAAGTTTCCAGCTGTTCTCCTGTGCATATTACTCAATGTACACACAGAGCACAGTAAGGTTGTGACAAGTAATCACAGAACAATGGTTTCGGGCAAATCAATGGGCTCGCTACCACTTCCGCCGCTCGGCTAGATGAGTGTGAAAATAAGTCATCGTAGGAACACAATGACATTGTCGTTATGATATCCAAACCGTGAGTGTTGGCTTTCGTGACTCCTACAATTGGTCAGCTACAGTGTCTGCAACAGCCAATCACCCTTTGTGGTGCTTCACATAAGTCTTCATTTTCCCGGCGTGGCGCCTGCTTTTCACCCACCTCCCGTCATCTTTCCTTTCACCGTGTTATTCCTCCATCCTGCATTTCCACTTAGGGTATCCACCACTCTCCATCTCCCTCTCTCCCTCCACTTAGGGTATCCACCACTCTCCATCTCCCTCTCTCCCTCCACCTCTCTGCTTGCCTGAACACGTGAGTCTGTCTCTATCATCCTCATATCATATTATTCGCTCTTAACGCTGGCCCGATTTGAACGGGTCGCAGGCAGCAGCCGGGTGAATGATGCGATCCTTCTCGTTGCACAGTGATGAATATAAGGCCCCATGCAGCCTTGGCCGGGTTCCTGAGAGCTATGGTCTGCGATCACGACCAAGCCCAACCCTCAGCTCAGTGCGATGCCAAAGGGAGAGATTACATTTCCATCTCTTAGTATTCCGACGGGAGACAAAACATACATACAAGGTTTGTGTTCTGGTATATTTCCCTGGCTTGGGTTACAACATGAAGGAGACACGTGGTGGAAACCATCTGTAGATGTGTGTACTGGTTAAGGACCAGAGCTGGGGGGGCGGATGGGTGGATGGGTGACAGGAGATATGTTACCCCAGTAATCTACAGTGAGGGGTGAGCGGTAACAACAAACATGACCTTGAGGACATGGCCGTGCCAATCACCAGAGCCTTGCTCCCCTTGACAGGCACTGAGGCAGAAACCCAACGCTCCAGATATGTCAGCTGGTGTAATGACCTGACCATTGGCTCATACCATCCCATCGTTTCTGAAGGGGGATCCAACATGGAATACGATGGCAAAGCATCTCATGAGAAGTCATATTCGTTGGTCAAGACAATGAGATGTTTGTGAAAATGTCATCATCAGATGGAGAAAACAAGGAGGGTGTCACACCATGATCTGTTTCACCTGTTATTGTACTTGTCTCCACCCCCCTCCAGGTGTCACACATGTTCCCCATTATTCCCTGTGTACTTATACCCGTGTTTTCTGTCTGTTGCCAGTTTGGCTCGTTTGTTCAAGCCTACCAGCATTTTGTCTCAGCTTCTGGTTTCCCCTAGTCTCTCTTTTTCTCGTCCTCCTGGTTGTTGACCTTTGCCTATCCTGACCCTGTACCCTCTCGCCTGACCACTGCCAGACGCTGAGCCTGCCTGCTGTTCTGTGCCTTTGCTCCAACTCTGGATTGCCGACCTCTGCCTGACCTGACCCTGAGCCTGCCTGCCGTCCTGCACCTTGGCCTCTGCTCTGGATTATCGACCCCTGCCAGCCTTGACCTGTCGTTTGCCTGCCCCTATGGTTACAATAAACATTGTTGCTTAACACAGTCTGCACTTGGGTCTTACCTTGATTCCTGATAGAGGGAAGAACCAACATATTTTCGCACATTTTTTATCATTTAGATTCTGAAAATAGCCAAGCCATTGTCTTTTACGAATATGAATCTAGCTTTTAGTATGTATTTTCATCATGTGTTGGGACACCATACAACACCTCAACAAAACAGGCATATAAACATAGTAGCCCATGTCCTATTTCCCCTTAAAGAAGGACAGGATACTGGTGTTCTCTGCCTCAGAGTCTACCCACTGAGATGATTGGTGTTGACAGAAAGCCTGGAGTGTATGAAACATCCTTCTTGACAGCTAGAGAAGTCTCATCACTCAAACATGTTGAAGCACATTCTGTGAAACCAGGCAGTTCTGTGGAAAGCAGGAACGTCCAATCTCTAGAACACTTGGGGAAATGGATTTCTATAGAGTGATGCCTGTAGCGGGCTCTGTACTGTACTGTAGATCGGAGAAGGTACTTAAGTATTTACTGTATAATTACAGTTGAAGTCGGAAGTTTACATACACCTTAGCAAAATACATTTAAACTAAGTTTTTCAAAATTCCTGACATTTAATCAGAGTAAAAATTCCCTGTCTTAAGTCAGTTAGGATCACCAATTGATTTTAAGAATGTGAAATGTCAGAATAATAGTAGAGAGAATAATTTATTTCAGCTTTTCTTTCTTTCATCACATTCCCAGTGGGTCAGAAGTTTACATACACTCCATTAGTATTTGGTAGCATTGTTTAACTTGGGTCAAATGTTTTGAGTAGCCTTCCACAAGCTTCGCACAATAAGTGAATTTTGGCCCATTCCTCCTGACAGAGCTGGTGTAACTGAGTCAGGTTGAGCTGGTGTAACTGAGTCAGGTTGAGCTGGTGTAACTGAGTCAGGTTGAGCTGGTGTAACTGAGTCAGGTTGAGCTGGTGTAACTGAGTCAGGTTGAGCTGGTGTAACTGAGTCAGGCACCTCCAGGCCCATCCTCCAACCCCCTCTGTGGTCACTCTACGGTGGCGGGGAGCGCCGTGGAGATGATTAGCAACTGTTACCCAGCATGCCTCTAGGCTACACAGAAGGTGGTCCCTGTACGGCTGGAGCTCGACCAGGCTCATCATCTGCCCCCAGCAAGTCCACTCTACCACACTACCACTGATAAGTGATGCACCTTCCCTGGTCGACACTTTAAGACCAACTCTATTGTGATGCGCGGGTCTACGGCTGTATTCATATTGAGGACCTCTGACTTCCCACATCTAATGCTATAAGGCAGTTGTTAAGTTGTCTGTTTTGGCGGGCTTTGTGTGCTTGACAGAGAGGTAGGCATATAGGACATATAGTTAGCCAGCTAGGACAAAGATAAGAACAATCTCACCCCCTCATACCCTACATTTGCATTAAAAAATTGTGTAATTTAGCAGACTCTCTTATCCAGAGCGACTTACAGTTAGTGCATTCTTCTAATACTTTCTGCTGAAGCTCTGAAACCTGCCATACGTTGAAGAACGAAGGCGGAACAACACTTTCTCCAGCATACTGATTTCCATCTGCTTTCTCTCATTTCAACCCTACACTCGCTCATAAAGACTGAGCACATTGTCACTCCTCCATACTTGTCCTTAACTATTTCAGGAGAGGGAGACTAGACTGCCTGTCTGTCTGCCTTGCGGTGGCTGTTTGTAAGGGCTGTCAGCCACAAGCAATGTACGGTGCTGATAATGTTATTTCGTTCCCCGCTTGTACTCTGTCTGATTGTAGACACGTGCTCCGGTGAAATATCAAGACGGGAATAAGAGTGCTACGAGGCTTAAGGAGATGCAGCGACGACGGAGGAACAGGTGACAAATGAAAGCCAGCGAGAAGGCTTTTGTTATTGTTTCGAGTCTTGTCTCTCCGAAATAGTATTTTTTCATTTTTTTTTTTTACAATTCTCTCAGTTCTCCCAGACTGACTCTTATTCCCACCAACCTCCCTCGACATGCCCACAAAGCTTGAACCATAAGTCTTGGGTGGAGACATGCCACCCCGTGTTAACAGGCTATTTCTGTGGATTAGCTATCCCGTTGTGACACATTTGCTTCTGCTGGCTGATGGCGGCTCATGGTGAGAGTAATTACAGTACAAACCCAGGCGATCAATTTAAATTGTAAACTCCCTGAACTCTGGCAGACATTTTTCTACACTTCAAAAAATTAACTGTTTAGATTTTTTGGGCTCATGTCCTGCAGACATGTGCTGAGCAACATGTATTTTTCAGCCATGTTCCATGTCAAAGCACATGGAAACTATTCGAACAGCTGCCATCAACAGTGAATTCACAATATCTGGATATTTAAGACCTTGTATTCCTTTGTCCTTTACAATATTGTGATCAGCACTCTACAATGTGGCCATTTGTACTGAATAGTATTATAGGTCCACTTGAGTGATTGTAAATATTTTAGTCGTCCTTGAGCCGCAGCGACACCACATACAGAAGCTCTTTGTGTACAAACACAGCTCCAACGCTGTTCAGCCTCGTCTCCTTTAAAGAACAAGAAGGTAGCTAGCGATCACATCGTCCCTAAGGTAGACCCTTATCCCTGTGACAGTGAGTGTGGCTGTGCTCCGTCCTCTATAGACACTGCCCTCTGAGCAAACAAGATTACTGTGATGAAGACGAGCTGCCGTGTTTAATCCCTGTCTCAAGGTACTTTGGGGGTGACTCACTCTATCTGACAACAACAAAAACTTTGGAGACAGAGCATTTAGTGGGGACGCAGCCCTCACATACCCGCTGCAATTGCAACAATGCCCTGATCAAAAGATCCCCTGTGAGTGCAGTCGTTATCCCAAATACAAAGGCCTGTAGCTTTTCGAATTGGTCTGTGAAAATGGTTGATTGTAAGTGTTTTAATAAGATGAGGGTAGAGAGGTTAGTCATTTTCCATTGAGGGTGCTGAAATACACCTCCACATCTGAGTTAGCAAAGCAAACAAAGACAAAAAAACACTGTTTGAATTACACTGGCTGGTGAATTACACTGGCTTCTCTGCCTCGCCTCCAGCTTCCTTCTGTTGGTTCACAGAGTAACTGACTGTCACAGAGAGCTCCATCTCTAACCTGCCTGTGGACCAGGGTAAGCAGAGAGATCCATCTCTAACCTGCCTGTGGACCAGGGTAAGCAGAGAGCTCCATCTCTAACCTGCCTGTGGACCAGGGTAAGCAGAGAGCTCCATCTCTAACCTGCATGTGGACCAGGGTAAGCAGAGAGCTCCATCTCTAACCTGCCTGTGGACCAGGGTAAGCAGAGAGCTCCATCTCTAACCTGCCTGTGGACCAGGGTAAGCAGAGAGCTCCATCTCTAACCTGCCTGTGGACCAGGGTAAGCAGAGAGCTCCATCTCTAACCTGCCTGTGGACCAGGGTAAGCAGAGAGCTCCATCTCTAACCTGCCTGTGGACCAGGGTAAGCAGAGAGCTCCATCTCTAACCTGCCTGTGGACCAGGGTAAGCAGAGAGCTCCATCTCTAACCTGCCTGTGGACCAGGGTAAGCAGAGAGCTCCATCTCTAACCTGCCTGTAGACCAGGGTAAGCAGAGAGCTCCATCTCTAACCTGCCTGTGGACCAGGGTAAGCAGAGAGCTCCATCTCTAACCTGCCTGTGGACCAGGGTAAGCAGAGAGCTCCATCTCTAACCTGCCTGTGGACCAGGGTAAGCAGAGAGCTCCATCTCTAACCTGCCTGTAGACCAGGGTAAGCAGAGAGCTCCATCTCTAACCTGCCTGTGGACCAGGGTAAGCAGAGAGCTCCATCTCTAACCTGCCTGTGGACCAGGGTAAGCAGAGAGCTCCATCTCTAACCTGCCTGTAGACCAGGGTAAGCAGAGAGCTCCATCTCTAACCTGCCTGTGGACCAGGGTAAGCAGAGAGCTCCATCTCTAACCTGCCTGTGGACCAGGGTAAGCAGAGAGCTCCATCTCTAACCTGCCTGTGGACCAGGGTAAGCAGAGAGCTCCATCTCTAACCTGCCTGTGGACCAGGGTAAGCAGCGAGCTCCATCTCTAACCTGCCTGTAGACCAGGGTAAGCAGAGAGCTCCATCTCTAACCAGCCTGTAGACCAGGGTAAGCAGAGAGCTCCATCTCTAACCTGCCTGTGGACCAGGGTAAGCAGAGAGCTCCATCTCTAACCTGCCTGTGGACCAGGGTAAGCAGAGAGCTCCATCTCTAACCTGCCTGTAGACCAGGGTAAGCAGAGAGCTCCATCTCTAACCTGCCTGTGGACCAGGGTAAGCAGAGAGCTCCATCTCTAACCTGCCTGTGGACCAGGGTAAGCAGAGAGCTCCATCTCTAACCTGCCTGTGGACCAGGGTAAGCAGAGAGCTCCATCTCTAACCTACCTGTGGACCAGGGTAAGCAGAGAGCTCCATCTCTAACCTGCATGTGGACCAGGGTAAGCAGAGAGCTCCATCTCTAACCTGCCTGTAGACCAGGGTAAGCAGAGAGCAAGGGGAGGGGAGGTGGGGATGGATGGGGTCCACCAGCTGGCAGTGGAGGGGAAATTGTTCCTGGGCAGCAGGACTGGCTGTTATTTCCTTATTCATCCTCCAGTGGTCCAAGCCAGGGCTCGATGGGAACACAGTCATTTAACAATACAGCCCTCCTGTTTCCCATGGTCTGGCAGTCACCTGCTCATACACCGTGGGATGGCTCGGTCTGGCGCACATTTTGTCATCGCAGGTCTCTAGGTCCAGCTTAATCAGCCCCGTCCAGAGATAGGGCCTGTTAGGGCACCGATGACCATGATGGAGGTTGACAGGTGTCGTGTCTGATATACGAGTGCCATAGGGGAGAGAGAGAGAGAGAGAGAGAGAGAGAGAGAGAGAGAGAGAGAGAGAGAGAGAGAGAGAGAGAGAGAGAGAGAGAGAGAGAGAGAGAGAGAGAGAGAGAGAGAAGTACGCCTGGCTGACAGAGGGCCATTTGAGCGTGGGCTCCTCCAAGGATGGCTGATTCCTATTTCTTCCTCTCCCCCCACTACTGTGGCCAATGCGCTCGGGGTTAGCCAAGGTAAAGTGATTGTTATTCTCTCACAGAGATGGATGCCACTGAAAGAGAGGGGGAAGACAAAGCAGGGAGAAAGAAGGGGGGGAGAGAATATTCCCTCAGTCGTGACTGCATTGCTTCACACAAAACTTCCCCGGCCTGCTCTAACATTAGTTGTGAAACACAACTTTGAAATGCCTGGGCTTGAAGTCTGAGACAGAGATGATCAACTCTCTCTCTCATAATCATGTCCCTTTTATGGAAACTATGTAAATTATGTGCTATTATGAGTAAGGCTCCTTTAACAATTATTCTCCCCCAAGTTATCTTTGCTGGTCATTATCCAGGCACACTCAGATCACATTGGACTAATGTGTCAAATGCTTTCCACGTTCAATTTGTTGGAGATCACTACCGGTGGAAAATCATTGAGGCCTCTCAGAACGAATTCATGGACTGTCGTATCTGGGCATTGGAAAAGAGTCCACGTGTGTTTGAGGGGTAAGTTAACTTGTATTGGTCTGCATTGATCTTTCCGGAGGAGAATGGGTTGAATGAGTCAAGACAGACACTCTCTGACCCAATCGGGTTTTGGAAGGATGGGTCTTCGATTGGGCAGATTTCTCTGGTGGTGTTCTCATTCGAAGGCAGGAACATAGACACACAGATGTGGTCAGGAATACAGGAGAAACAGACCAATGTTGCTCTCTAGAATAACCTGTTTACTATGGAGCTGTAATCCCAAAGCATTTTACAACAAACCTTCTACACGTGACTAACTAACCACAGTACGCACAGGGTGTGTGTGTGCGTGCTTGTGTGTCTGTGTGCGTGCGTGTGTGTGTGTGTGTGCGCACATCTGTGTGTGAGTGCGCCTGGGTTCGCATGTGTGTGTGTTTGCCTGCTCTCTCAGCCAAACTAAACCGATGGGAAATCATCTAGGAGGACGGAATTAACTCTATCCTGAGTTTTGGCAGTGGGGGAGCAGAGCAGCAGGTCCATAATGAACAGCTGAGACGGACAGTGAGGAGAGTCTGCTGCTGCCGTCTGCCGGCCCTCCCCCACTCATTAAACCTCCTGGGAGTGTGCACTGTGAACTGGATGTGAGTGGTCCACTGGAGGATCCACTGCGCTCCCCTCCACAGGGCAGTGGCAGAACAGCTGCCTGTGTGCATCATGGGAACAAACCTGAAGCTGTGTTTACATACTGTGTGTAGGCTTTGTGTATGTAGTTCCATATGTGTCAAGGACAGGCGATTAAAACGGGGACATAAAGGGTCTCCATGGCGACAGTTGGGGTGGAGCCAATGGCACCTGGGGAATGCAGAGTGTGTGTGGTAGTTTAGTATCTGACCCCTGACTAGAGAAGAGAGACCGTTGTAACGGTTAAATCATGTATCACGATGACAGGTGTGTCGCATCAGGATCTGTCATCCATGGATGATTTCCATATCTGGATGACTACCTGAGTGAACCTTTTCCCTGTAATAGAAGAGAACAAAAGGAGACAGTGGGACCTACGTGCAGAGGGGAGACGTCTCATGGGTCTTGTTTTTAGCGCTATTTGACCTACATTCGTTTTGAGATGGACACCATTCAATGCAGTACCAACACAAGCCTGAGTTATTGAGGAAATCTACAGCTTGAACCATAACCAATTATGCAAGCCCTTACATGTCTTAGTAACAGGGTGACGCAACCTGGCTTCATCAACGCTGTATTAATAGCAGATGCATAGCATGCTGAGATGGTGGCCACATGAGAATACACACAGATCCAATCTTTTGTTGCAGCTCCATCTTCTCTCTCTGCTGATTATCTAGAGCCATTTACTTCCATGTCCCTCCATTTCAGTCTACAGGTCTCCATTTTGACTGTAATAGCTGCTGTGATTATGTTACATGGTAACAGCATTGGGATAGTTATCAAAGTGCACTTTCCTGGCACTGTCTTTCATCAGAGGCCAATTCACAATGTACCGAGGGCACAAAATGGATGCCGGCGCATTACTGTGACTTTACAAAGACCCTCAGATCACTGACCGTCCGCCTCTCTCTCTCTCTCCCCCTCTCTCAATCCCCCTTTGCATCTCTCCCCCTTTGCCTCTCTCCCCCTCTGCCTCTCTCCCCCTCTGCCTCTCTCTCTCTCACACACACTTATCCACAGTGCCTCTTACCACTGGATGATCAAAGCTGGCCTTGTCCCTGTAAAAGCCTCTGCTCTGGGGGCCTGGGGGGGTCAATGACTCTCTCCCCTCTACCCTGGCCTCTTTGTGCACCAGGCCTAGACTTTCATGTGCTCCCTCAGTCCTCCTGTTCTTACCCAGAGTGGGTGCCCCAACAGATGCCTGCATTCTCTTTTCATCTTTAAATGCAGATTAAAAGCGGTGGTGGGGGGGGGTACTGGTTGGATCAGGATGAAAACGGCCACTATGTTCTGTGGGGTTAAAGGAGAGACAGAGGGTACTCACAGCCAAATAGTACATGGTTAGTCAGCTGGGGTAAACAAAATGGAGATTGAGGTCAGGGTTCAGAGTGGGCCCAACAGTGGTGTCAAGCTGTCACCCACTTCCAGCACCACTGCGGCAGGACATTAGTTTTCTTTTATGCTTATCTTTGCTTTTACTCTGTGGAAGCCCTTTACAGCTTGTTAAGAGCCTGACTAAGCTTCCAAGCCCCTGTGACAGAGTACTTGGAGGCCCACCCTTGTAAACAGTGCTGAATCTTTGGTATGGTATAACTCATAAAACTCACTCTAAACTATGTTACTGCCATTCGATACAATTCATTGTGTATATTTATCCAAGATGGCTGCCAAACCATGTATAATGAAGCCTCACTCTTAATGGTTTCAACCCATTCCAATTCCACAGGCTGCCCACTGTCTTCAGCCTTGATTATTGTGTCAGACTGTCAGCCATTACAGTCGGGCTGACTCGGATCTACTCTGCTCTACATTCTGTGGTGCTCTGTGTGTGTTGTGTCCCTCTGCCCCGTATCTCTGAGGAGAGAGGCAGATACACAGGGGGGAGGGTGATGAGGTAACGCCAGCCTTATGGTAATCATACCGCAGCCCTCAGCGAAACTGACGACACTAAGAGGAGCTGACATTTCAATGTGCTACATCTCAATCTTCAGTGAGCAGAGGGTGACATGAGGGTTATGCTAGCTCCCAACACATTTTTAGAACACATTCTAAAAATGGCTTATCTGCCTATGCCTGTGTTGTTGTGCGAGGTTTAATAAAAAACAACCCCAAAAGCTGATAGAGCTCAACGATGCATGCTCATCTTTCAAAATTCTCAAATCTACTGGAGACAGAATGATTTTCCATCCTTGGGAGAGCTACTCTGTCTTCCTTTAGTCTCCTTGTCTTTAAAGTCTAGGCTGCTGTACTTATTCTCAGAGGTGTGAAAGCCGTGACGTGGTTATCAGAAATAACAGCACATTCTGGGGAAGCTCTGTGGTTTCTTAGCAACTCTACTGCAAACCTATTCTCTATGCAATGCTAATAGACATTCAACACTCACCTAATACAGAGTGAACGGACGAGTGACATCAACGAGGAGCAGAGTGTGATAAACTAGGCAGAAAATAAAAAATTCAACCGATACAGGATGTAACAGAGTATATTTAAGCAATAAGGCCTGAGGGGGTGTGGTATATGGCCAATATACCATGGCTAAGGGCTGTTCCTATGTACGACGCAACGCAGAGTGCCTGGATACAGCCCTTAGCCGTGGTATATTGGCCACATACCACAAACCCCCAAGGTGCCTTATTACTATTTCAAACTGATTCCCAATGTAATTAGAACAGTAAGAAGTACTCTTTTATTTCATACCCGTGGTATATGGTCTAATATACCACGACTTTCAGCCAATCAGCATTCAGGGCTTCAACCACCCAGTTTATAACTCACTTTCACCCAACCCCTGAGATTATGGATAATCCTAATTACAAGCAATCGGAGGCTCAAATCTGCCACCTTATGTTTGCCATTGCCTTGGCCAGGTCGTATTCATCGACCTCGCCAGCCTTGGTTTCTCAAATGATTGCCTCGCCTGGTTTACCAACTACTTCTCTGATAGAGTTCAGTGTTTCAAATCGGAGGGCCTGTTGTCCGGACCTCTGACAGTCTCTATTGGTGTGCCACAGGGTTCAATTCTCGGGCCGACTCTCTTTTCTGTATACATCAATGATATTGCTCTTGCTGCTGGCGATTCTCTGATCCACCTCTACGCAGACGACATCATTCTGTATACTTCTGGCCTTTCTTTGGACACTGTGTTAACTAACCTCCAGACGAGATTCAATGCCATACAACTCTCTGGGGGCAATTCCAAGAAAGAAGGACAGATGCCTCGAACAACTCTGCATTGTGAACATTGACTCATTATTAGTGGTTCCACCGAACATGCAAAGGCATGTTTAAATTAATAACCAATTCAAGCTCTTACAAGCCGACGATGGTTTCCTTCACATCTGGCACCCACTGGGTTGGTAACTGTGCCATGTCCGACATCCTCGTGACCACCACTATTGTGACTCGTTGGAGAGGAAAGGGGACGGCACCGTTGTGTCTTTGTGTGGAGGAGAGGCCGGGTTCCCTGATACAATGGCTGGCTACAAAACACCTCGCTGTGAGCACAGGCCTCACTTCTGTTTATCATACCTTTTGACTCAAAGAGCGGTGCAAAATTAACACTGTTACTTCAGAGCTGAGACATTTCAGTTCCTGAATCATTTCATTAACAGAAAAAGATGCAATCTTCTTTTCAGTTTACACTCTCTTTCTCCTTAGCAGGTGTTCTGGGCTGGTGTCGGTTCCTCTCCTGCTCCACACACCTCTGCAGCGGGGAGGGGTGGAGATCCGCCCAGAAGTCGGGGGGGGCGGCTGATGAAGCGACGCAGGCAGACGGCTCGCCAGTGTTTAAACACAACAAACAGACACCCAGAATTATGCTTCCATGTTCAATTTACAGCCCACTGTGAGCCAGCGCGGAATTAAATAAGCATCTGGGTGTTTTGGCTTCAGGCTGCTCTGCTGTCCGTGGGCTGAGAAATCTCTCTCCCTCTTCCTCTGTGAAGCAGGAGCTAGACCAGAGCAATGATGCAGCCCCCAGTCTGTAGAGTCTGCAGGGACCTAGTCATTCAACTCACAATCAGCAGACCTACTCCTCCTATTCCACTGTGAACAAGACTTCATTGGAGTTGGGACATTGTGTGATGGTGTGGTGCGGGATGAGACAGACAGACAGGCAGATTTTCTCAGCCAGTCGAAATCACGAATTAGCATAATTGTATGGATATATACACAGAAATATCAACAGAAAACAGGTCAAACTAAATGAAGTGCAGCCTTTCCAGGTTCCATTTGAAGTAATTTTGCTATTAGCTTTTTGCTAATTGCTATTAGCTGTGCTGTTGGCTAGCTCCTCTGAACAACAGTTTCCTGATGAGAGAGCACATTTTCTATGCCAGCTGAAATCGTGACTTATTAGCTCATTGTTTTGGATGTATCCAAGTAAATGTCACTAGAAATGCAAACGCAGCTAATTTGTTGTTATTCTGGCTGCATTGTTTGACGTGACTGTAAGTTAGCCGTAGTTGGCTAGCTAGCAAGCAAGAGATAAGAATTTTGTCAGCCAGTGTGGCAATGGAACATTTGAAAAAATGACTGGGTTGCATCCATAGAAACAGAACAAAAAGACTGAACGACTGGGTCTCGTCTCTGGCAACCAAACTGATAGAACGAACGACCAGCCGGCTTGGGTATCAGCCCTAGATTTGTGTCGGGACTATATCTTGGGGAAGGATGAAATAGTATAAATATATTCAAAAAAATAACTTTTTTATTAAAATATGTAAATCATATTTTTATATTTTGCTAACCTGTTGTATAAAAGTGATAATACCCTCGAAGCCGGTTTGTAGAGGATATATTGGCACGGCACCCGTGCCAATATATCCTCCAAACACGGGCTTCTCTGGCATTATCACTGAAATGGTGGCTGTCATTGTGACATCACCTGGATAACCTAAAGAAGCTTTCTCTCCTCATCTCTTCTCTGGAGATAAAGGAAAGGAGAAACGAAGAGGAAAACATTTTTGACTATTGTCAAATAGAGTTACAGTAAGTGCCTTGCTCAAGGGCAAAGATAGATTTTTCCCCTAGTCGGCAAAGAGATTCAAACCAGCAACCTTTCAGTTACTGGCCCAACGCTCTTAACCACTAGGCTACCTGCCGACATAATGTTGCTCTCCCACTAATCTCGCTCCCAGAAACCTCTGCCCAAATGCGCACAAAACACCAGTCTCAACGTCAACAGTGAAGAGGTGACTCCGGGATGCTGGCCTTCTAGGCAGAGTTCCTCTGTCCAGTGTTTGTGTCCTTTTGCCCATCTTAATCTTTTATTTGTATTGGTCAGTCTGGCTTTTTCTTTGCAATTCTGCCTAGAAGGCCAGCTTCCCGGAGTTGCCTCTTCACTGTTGACATTGAGACTGGTGTTTTGCGGGTACTATTTAATGAAGCTGCCAGTTGAGGACTTGTGAGGCGTCTGTTTCTCAAACTAGACACTCTAATGTACCTGTCCTCTTGCTCAGTTGTGCACCGGGGCCTCCCATGCCTCTTTCTATTCTGGTTAGGGCCAATTTGCGCTGTTATGTGAAGGGAGCAGTACACAGCGTTATACGAGATGTTCAGTTACTTGGCAATTTCTCGCATGGAATAGCCTTCATGTCTCAGAACAAGAATAGACTGATGAGTTTCAGAAGAAAGTTCTTTGTTTCTGGCCATTTTGAGCCTGTAATCAAACCCACAAATGCTGATGCTTTTACACCTGCATTGCTTGCTGTTTGGGGTTTTAGGCTGGGTTTCTGTACAGCACTTTGAGATATCAGCTGATGTACGAAGGGCTATATAAATACATTTGATTTGATTTGATTTGATGCTCCAGATACTCAACTAGTCTAAAGAAGGCCAGTTTTATTGCTTCTTTAATCAGAACAACAGTTTTCAGCTGTGCTAACATAATTGCAAAAGGGTTTTCTAATGATCAATTAGCCTTTTAAAATAATAAACTTGGATTAGCTAACACAACGTGCCATTGGAACACAGGAGTGATGGTTGCTGGTAATGGGCCTCTGTACGCCTATGTAGATATTCCATATAAAAATCTGCCGTTTCCAGCTACAATAGTAATTTACAACATGAACAATGTCTACACTGTATTTCTGATCAAATTGATTTTAATAGACAAAAAACATCTTTCAAAAACAAGGACATTTCTAAGTGACCCCAAACTTTTGAATGATAGTATATTTAATATATACAGCGATGTCATCTACAAAATGGCTTCCAACACTCTACTCAGCAAACTGGATGCAGTCTATCACAGTACCATCCGTTTTGTCACTAAAGCACCTTATACCACCCACCACTGCGACTTGTATGCTCTAGTCGGCTGGCCCTCGCTACATATTCGTCGCCAGACCCACTGGCTCCAGGTCATCTACAAGTCCATGCTAGGTAAAGCTCCGCCTTATCTCAGTTCACTGGTCACGATGGCAACACCCATCCGTAGCACGCGCTCCAGCAGGTGTATCTCACTGATCATCCCTAAAGCCAACACCTCATTTGGCCGCCTTTCGTTCCAGTACTCTGCTGCCTGTGACTGGAACGAATTGCAAAAATCGCTGAAGTTGGAGACTTTTATCTCCCTCACCAACTTCAAACATCAGCTATCTGAGCAGCTAACCGATCGCTGCAGCTGTACATAGTCTATTGGTAAATACCCCACCCATTTTCACCTACCTCATCCCCATACTGTTTTTATTTATTTACTTTTCTGCTCTTTTGCACACCAATATCTCTACCTGTACATGACCATCTGATCATTTATCACTCCAGTGTTAATCTGCAAAATTGTAATTATTCGCCTACCTCCTCATGCCTTTTGCACACATTGTATATAGACTCCCCCTTTTTTTCTACTGTGTTATTGACTTGTTAATTGTTTACTCCATGTGTAACTCTGTGTTGTCTGTTCACACTGCTATGCTTTATCTTGGCCAGGTCGCAGTTGCAAACCTGGTTAAATAAAGGTGAAATAAAAAAAAATAAAAAAATTAAAAGTATATTTTTTGTGAATAATATATATATTTAAAAAATAAATAATAATTTGCTGCCTCTTGGCCCCCCCAGGAGTTTCAGGCCCGGTAAACCCCTACAGAATATTAATCTGGCCCTGCCTGGAGATGAGTTTACTCTCCCACAAACTCATGTGACTAACAGCGCCCAAATGTATAATGTGTTCCTATGTGTTCCTTCTGAAAGAATGGATATGGAGCTGTATCCCAAAGGAGCCCAAGAAAGCACATTAAACATAGAACATTATATTCATGTGTGAAAAAAACACGAAAAGGACTACCTCTTAAAACCACTACGGACTCCATTAGCCTAGCAGGCTCTAACAGAGGCAGAGTGAGATTAAGTTATGGAGGTTTATTTTGTGCAGTGAGTTGCATATGAAATTGGCAACACACCATCACACCGTTTGAAAACCCATAGCTGTGTCAGAGGTTAAAAGCATTGTTTCACCGTCACCTACAGCAAGTTCTGATAAGCTATGTCGATCCATCCAAGAGTTGGCCCCTGAGCTCTTTGCTGATTGGACAGTCTGAAGTGGAAGAGGCATTATCACTGTGATTGAGTCTGTTTAAATATTTCCCAGACAGATTAAGTTTGCTAAACACACAATTCAGCGTAATTAATCAAGCCATCAGCGAGTGACGTTATGAGTCTAAAGTAGTTGCGCTGTGGTGGCTTAAATCAGGCCGCCCATTAGGGTTACCCGTTTAAAGGCCCTTGCAGGCCGAGATTAAGGAAATAAAATGTTTGCTTACTTGAACTTTGGACGAGACTTTGAAAGTACAGAGAAGTAAATGCACACTCTCCTGAATCGTGACGATAATGAAAGAAAGGAGAGAGGGAATGAGGAAAGGAGGCAATTCCAAGATAGCAACCAGTATTTTGCCAGAATAAATCAATCTTGGACTCCAAACGGTGACATTTAGGCTCAATGGGCTGTTTTGACTGAGGACCTCTCTTCGGCTTGTTATCATCGCTATTGATTTCCTGGAGAGGAGGGAGATAATGAATGGAGGAGGCCATTATTCCACACAGGACGAGAGGGATAAGAAAGAGAAGAGAAGAAAGTCCCAGACAGACATTGTGTATCTGACAGTGTTGTGGAGATGTGGAACTTTGGAAAAACATCCATACATTTCACTCATACACTATCACCGTTTATTCCCCCGGTAGTGAATATGGACCCACTTGTAGTCAGTGGGCCTAATCCTGGGGAGAAAACACCACAACACTCCCTGAAAAGCGTGGAAAGAGGGACTAAGGCTGCATATCCCCCTGCCACACACACACAGAAAGATTCCCCCATCCCACAAATAGAGCTATTTCAACCTCCCTCCTAATGTGACCTATAACATTTTCAATCAACCAAATGTTACTTAGCATTAGTAGATCTACGGAGCTGCTTTGGGCACAACAAGGCATCCGGATGAATCACCGCTGGCTGATGACAGAACAGTTTAAAAAACCTGCCCCAGATATTTGACGTAGTTCTCACTTTGATCCCACTAATACGATCCTCAATTTGATCCCTCTGATAGGATCCTCAGTGGCATTTTTTTATCTTCATAACGCTGCCACCGTGCATGAAATAATTTGCTTAATGCGAGCGACTGCTCTCTCTCTCCCTAGCTCTCATTCTCTCTCTCTCTGCCTCTCTCTCTCCCTCTCTATGTCTCTTTCGCTGGCTCTTTAGCTCTCCTGCTGTTTTTGCCTAGGAGATTGAAGTCGTTGGAGGTATCATGTGAAGGTGGTAGCTCTTTACCTACACTGAGTAATGGAGGTCAACACAGAGGGCAGAGTCTATCAATACGAGTTGACATGAGAGAGTTCAGCAATAAGCAAGACATGTGAGAGAAGACATGATGTGACAGTGGTATCTGCAGGTGAATCATAACACAATTCCAATATCTGACATCCAGGGCAGAAATTTTGGAGAATCCCACTGACCGTAAAACATTCAGCAGAAGACCTTGCGGTTGAGCACGAAGATGCCCTGATTTTACTGGCCACACCTTTGAAGTGAGTCTCTCCCGCTGAGGAAAGAGAAGCCTGTAGATCAGGAAATGTCCCTGGCTTAAAAAACTGTTTGGTTGGGAGTGGGACACCACTGATAGAAGGTCAGACCAGACACATGAAGCCTGCCCAGAAACATGAAAAGGAATCCATCTTGGAGATGTTTTGGGTTCTCCTGTGAGAAGTTCAGCTTCAGACACTGAGAACACTTTGGATGGTTCAGGGAGTTCCTCAAAACAACACAGCCTCTGAATCTGACATGGTTCCATTGGTCTTAGGGTACATAAATACCTACAATGCAGTGGTCACCTGACCTCGGTTGGTAAGGATATACTGTACTCCTCTGTAACAAGGCTAATGAGTCAGAAACATGTCCTGGACAGCTTAGACGATATTCTCAAGGAACACACTTTTCTCACGGGACATTCGCAGTCTTCATCTCTGCATTATTCAGATCTCCTCCAGCCACATGGTGACCGCAATGTGTCCGAGACGCGTTGGCTCACAGAGGACACGGCGAACGCCATGGGAAGTGGAGCATTCTGGAAAATGCCAACCCCACAGCTATTTTGAACACATTGATGTTGCTTTTTACCCATCAGCGTTGTCCTGAGCTTCACCCGAGGGTGGTTTCACTGCTCCCTGGATAAGGATCAAGAGGCTGTGCTGACAGAAACATGCCCATCAGCCCACTGGTTACTGAGCACGGTCTGCTAGCCAGAAGAAGAGGCCACACAGCCAACAGCATCACAGCCCAACCCCCAGTGTAGTGCACACGCATCTGTAAAACCCAGTACATTCAACATGCTGCTGCAAACGAACGTGGATAGAAATACAAAATAAATGGATGAACACTTAGGATGAAACAAGGAAGAAGGCGGAGAGAAAAGCTAAACGGGCTGATCCTTCATTGCTACTATGAAATAAAAGGCTTACGCCATTAGACCTCTTATAGTTCCACAATCCTGGTGTGCACCCCGACCAGGCCAGCGGAGATGCAGGCTTTAGTAGTGATTAGATGTGATTGGTCGGTTCTCATTAAGCAGCGTAGCAGCGCTCTGGGTCTAACTCCCTGACAGATTAGGCTAAGGTCCACCAGGGCTAATGCCATACATGCCTTTCTCACTCGTCAGTCACTGACCTCAGTGTGTCCACCTCGTTGCGTGACCTTGAATCATTTAGACACTGCTTAATGCTGACAAGTGTCGTCGTTCACCATGCTTTGCATTTGCATCTCGTTCAGTCATCCATTTTGCTGAGGCAACGTAATGCTCCTTGGGATGAAGGTTGAGGAGAGAAGTTGACTTTGAAGCCTACACCGAGATAAAGAATGACTGAAGAATTTGAATTGCCAAAGTTAAACTGATTATCAAATGAACTGCTAATGTTCTACTCTGTTTGATTAAAAGCTGTACGGCCCTATTCTCAGTGAAACAGAATCCACGCAAGACCTCATTTCAAAGCGAGCCCTCAATTTCCCTGTAATTTCCTCAAAGGGGCAACATTAGGTATTAAATTACGTCCCCACAATGGTAACCTGGATACATCCACACACTGTTATTAAAGAACAATCACAGAGTTTGCATGGTGCAGAAACCGAGGACAAAGAATGAGATGTGAATTCCGTTTGCTGTCACCCCAGCCCTGTCTGAGGAGCGGGACCCAGCGGCTGATTAAACGAATTAGGGAGGAAATGAAATAGCATAATGCCTGAGATTCAAAAATGAACATGGAGCATAGCCTGTCCCGTTAGATAAGGGAATGCAGGTGAATACTAACCTTGTCTGAGGAGAAAGAGGAGCTCATTTTGGTTGCTGTAATACCCTGGCCAAAGAGGGAGAGAGAACTATGTCTAAAATGGGTCTGGTCTGAAAGCCCACTCTGAGAGACCTTAATGCACTCAGGCGGGGGAAGTAGTCAGTCTGGTTATAGACAGCTAGGGTGATGAATACACCCTGTAAAACATCCCCATAAAACCTCCTTACACCCCATCCTCACAGCTCCTCATGTCAATTATTACACTCTGTGAACCAACGTTTTTCTGTCGACTTTATAATTAAGCAATAAGGCCCGGGGGAGTGTGGTATATGGCCAATATACTATGGCTAAGGGCTGCTCTAAAGCACGATGCAATGCGGAGTGCCTGGATACAGCTCTTAGCCGTGATACATTGGCCATATACCACAAACCCCTGAGGTGCCTTATTGCTATTATAAACTGGTTACCAACGTAATTAGAGCAGTAAATATATATATTTTGTCATGCCTGTGGTGTACGGACTACCACGGCTGTCAACCAGCATTCAGGGCTCGAACCACCCAGTTTATAATTGTCTCTAATCACTGTGCTATATTGACTCCAAAACAATACTATGATGCTCAAGAGTGAATTCAAAGTGTTTGTATCAATCTGTGTGACCGTGAATGTTTTCTGTTGCATGTCTATCTGTTTTGCATTAAATGAAGGGGCTCCATCTTGCAGCACTTATCTCCATCCCACTCACTTCTCTCTCCCTGGGAGATATGACTGACTGAGCACTGAGTGAATGAGATGGTTGTCAGCCTCTCCAAGCAGCTGAGAGCTGAGAGCAAGATGACATCCACCAGCAGATTGATGACTCTCAGTGAGCCGGTAAACTGTAAAGTTATTACCAAGTATCAGAGGAAAACACAAAATCATAACAAGTGTTCCCTGGTTCAACTCGTCACCTGGCTCAAACCCAATACATCATGGCTTTGTTGCAAATCTGTGATTGTGACAATATCTTATGCTGATACCATTTAGCATCTATGTGGGCGCACGCTCTCTAAACTCTGTCATCACACTAAAGTGGGAGACTGGGTAGAGGCAGGTGATGGGAGAGGCAGGTGATGGGAACCCTCAAAGGGCTTCCCCAGATAGAGGGTGAGATTGTCAGAATCAGGCCAGGATCAGTGTTGTGGAACAGGGCCAGGCGACTGCCCCGAAGCCCAAAGCCTATGGAAGGTGTTATGAGACACGGACACACTGACAGGCTCGACCTTGGTGGTGAGAGAGCCTATAAACCTGCTACTGTCCTCCCATCAGATCTGGCCCATCTCCCACAACAACATATCAGGTGTGAATATGCACTTAATGCCAGGAAACACTGGCCGGATTATGTCCTGGATCTAAATGGATTAAGGGGGTGTGATTGTTGCCAGTACACCCCTGTCTCTGCCTCAAAGTTGGGGAGGCTATGTGGAGAAGAGGAGGGACTCACTTGGAAAAGAGTAAACAGCAGCGAAGAGCCTTGAAGACGTATTGGGACACACAGAGTTCATCAATCACAGGTGACAGTTGGGACAGATGCAGGGAGCTCCATTCACCACAGGAGACAACTTGGTGCTCCATCATGTAAAATGAGGCAGCGTTAATTACTCTTGTCTATACTGTAACTGCCTGTCCTTCCAAACCAGCCACCAGCAAAAACAAGCAAACATACATACTATACTGTAAAGACGAGGGCCGTATGTGTCAAGCGTAAGAGTGCTTATCTCGGATCAGCTTCCCCTGTTCATGTAATCATATTCATTGTGATCTAAAATAAAAAACTGATCCTAAATCAGGAATTGTGGAGAGAAAATGTCATGTTTCACTGCCATCTATTGGTAATTTGACACACACTACAGATCCCTTACAGAACATTCTCCTCTGGAGTGTGGCTCTATTCTATTGCCTCTCTAGTTCTTCTTGATCACAGATGACTCCACTCCATTGGATTAACGTACAGTCCCCAGAGCCACTGACTTGGGGGCCATGTTGTAGCCTCGGTGGTGAATATTAGATTCTCCAGCCAAGAGATCTCATTAGAGCAGGCAGTAGGACAATGCCTGCATCCCAAACGAGACCAGAGGGCATCAGGCATTCTGGTTCCCTGGTCAATTCACTAACTTGATACGGTAAGTTGAGTGACAGTATGTGCGTCAGCTGCTTTTAAAATGTTTCAATAAGATGTCCCATGGAGTAACTCACTGTGTGTGTACTGCTCAAGTGCTATAGGCTAAATGCATGTAGATACAGTAAGAGCATATAAGCCACATGTTTGCATAAATCTCCCATTGACATCAACTTGTGATTCACGCAAAAGGTCTGTCACGACTTCCGCCGAGGTTTGCTCTCCTGCCCGTTCGGGCGGTGCTCGGCGTTCGTCGTCACCGTCCTACTAGCCACTACCAATCCCTTTTCGTGTATCTGTTGGTTTTGTCTGATTGGTTTCACCTGTGTGTTGTTTAGTTAATTAGTGTCTGTATTTAATGTAGGTTGTCCCACCCTTGTTTTGTGCGGGATTGTTTATTTTGTCATTCATTTTCGTCTGTCGTGGTTTTCTTATTTTCCGGTTTGTTTGTATTCCTATGTTAGAATATTTCACCCTGTGTTTGTTTGGGTTGACCGTGTTTGTTTGTCTACCGGAGAAGAAACTTCAAGATCGCATTCTGCTCTCTGCGCCTGATTCCACCCACCTTGATTAGACGTGACAGAATCCTGCACCACCATGGAATCAGCAGGAGCAGCAGCGTCTCCTCTCCCATCGATGGAGGAGAGGGTCCTCCATCATACCAGCCTGATTCACCGGATTGGTTCTGCTATGGACCAAATGATGGAGAAAATGGATCGATGGGAGAGGAGTGGCCTCCCCACCTCATCTTTAGCAACCCCTTCTCCAGCACCTCCTGTTTCTGCGACCACATCTGGCTCTGGGGCTCTTCGGCTGACACTCCCACGGGAGTTTGACGGATCGGCGGCTGGGTGCCAGGGTTTCCTCCTTCAGCTGGATCTATACCTGGCTACCGTGCGTCCTGCTCCCTCTGGAGAGGAGAGCGTGTGCGCCCTCGTCTCCTGTTTGACTGGGTGAGCCCTCGAGTGGGCCAACGCAGTGTGGAATGGTCCGGACTCGGCTAAGGATAATTACCCAGAGTTCACCCGCCGATTCCGAGCTGTTTTTGACCATCCACCCGAGGGTCGGGCGGCGGGTGAACGGCTGTTTCACCTGCGTCAGGAGACGAGGAGCGTACAGGATTTTGCCCTAGAGTTTAGGACTTTGGCAGCAGGAGCAGGATGGAACGACAGGGCCTTGATTGATCATTTTAGATGTAGTCTCAGTGAGGACGTCCGCAGGGAGCTGGCATGTCGGGACGCCACATTCACTCTGGATGGACTTATCGATCTGGCTATCCGTCTCGACAACCTGCTGGCTGCTCGCGGGCGTTCGGATCAGGTCCTGTCGTTTCCAATCCCCAGTCCCCCTGTTCCTATCCCTATGGAATTAGGAGGTACGGCTTCAAGGGGGACCGGAGGAGGAGTGTCCTCCTGCACCAGTTGTGGTCGACGAGGGCACACGTCCGACCGGTGCTGGAGGAACTCGTCTAGGAGTCGGGAGGACAGGCGGAACACTGCTCGATCACCCCAGGTGAGTAAGCACCAAACTCATTCAGAGCTTCCTGTCGGTCATGTGTTTGTATTGATTTCTTTCCCTGGTTTTTCCCCCTCTCTACAGCATAAGGCGCTAGTCGATTCAGGCGCAGCTGGGAATTTTATGGATCGCGGGCTTGCGTTAAGGCTAGGGATTCCCCTGGTGTCGTTAGATCGACCTTTCCCCGTGCACTCCTTAGATAGCCGACCATTAGGGTCAGGAGTAATTAGGGAGGCTACGGTGCCGCTGGACATGGTAACGCAGGGTGATCATAAGGAGCAGATTAGCCTGTTCCTTATAGATTCACCTGCGTTTCCAGTGGTGTTGGGGGTTCCCTGGTTAGCTCAACACAACCCGGTGATTTTCTGGCGACAGGGGGCTCTTAAGGGGTGGTCAGAGGAGTGTTCAGGTAGGTGTATAGGAGTTGCCGTTGGTGCGACTACGGTGGAGAGTCCAGACCAAGTTTCCACCGTGCGCATTCCCTCTGAATATGCCGATTTGGCTATCGCCTTCAGTAAAGGGAAGGCGACCCAATTACCACCTCATCGTCGAGAGGACTGCGCGATAAACCTTCTGGAAAACGCTGCACTTCCTAGGAGTCACATGTATCCATTGTCCCAGGAGGAGACAGTTGCGATGGAAACATATGTTTCCGAATCGCTGGGACAGGGGTACATTCAGCCCTCCATATCACCCGTCTCCTCAAGCTTCTTTTTTGTGAAGAAGAAGGATGGAGGTCTGCGTCCGTGTATTGATTATAGAGGTCTAAATTCCATCACAGTGGGGTTTAGTTACCCACTACCTCTCATCGCTACGGCAATGGAATCATTTCACGGGGCGCGATTCTTCACAAAACTGGACCTGAGGGGCGCATATAATCTGGTACGTATTCGGGGAGGAGATGAGTGGAAGACCGCATTTAGTACTACTTCTGGTCATTATGAGTACTGCGTCATGCCATACGGGTTGAAGAATGCTCCAGCCGTTTTCCAATCCTTCGTAGATGAGATTCTCCGAGACCTGCTCGGGCAGGGAGTGGTAGTGTACATTGATGACATCTTGATCTATTCTGCCACACGCACGGAGCATGTGTCTCTGGTGCGTAAGGTACTTGGGTGACTACTGGAGCATGACCTGTATTGCAAGGCGGAGAAATGTGAGTTTTTCAAACAGTCCGTTTCCTTCCTGGGGTATCGTATTTCCACCTCCGGGGTGGTGATGGAGGATGATCGCGTTACAGCCGTGCGTAATTGGCCGACTCCGACCACTGTGAAAGAAGTGCAGCGGTTTTTAGGGTTTGCCAATTACTACCGGAGGTTTATCCGGGGTTTTGGTCAGGTGGCTGCTCCCATCACCTCACTGCTGAAGGGAGGACCGGTGCGCTTGCGCTGGTCAGCAGAGGCGGGCAGAGCTTTCAGTCGTCTGAAAGAGCTGTTCACCAATGCGCCCGTGTTGGCGCATCCGGACCCCTCTTTAGCGTTCATAGTGGAGGTGGATGCGTCCGAGGCTGGGGTTGGAGCCGTGCTGTCCCAACGCTCGGGCGTGCCATCCAAACTCTGCCCGTGTGCTTTCTATTCGAGCAAGCTCAGCCCAGTGGAGCGAAACTATGATGTGGGGGACCGGGAGTTGTTAGCTGTAGTCAAGGCTCTGAAGGTGTGGAGACATTAGCTTGAGGGGGCTAAACACCCTTTTCTCATCTGGACTGACCATCGTAATCTCGAGTACATCCGGGCAGCTAAGAGACTAAATCCACGTCAGGCTAGATGGGCCATGTTTTTTACTAGGTTCCAGTTTACCCTCACATATCGGCCAGGCTCCCAAAACACTAAAGCTGACGCACTGTCTCGCCTCTATGATACCGAGGAACGGTCAGTAGAGCCGACTCCCATCATTCCACCGTCATGTCTCGTGGCACCGGTGGTATGGGAGGTGGATGCTGAGATAGAGAGGGCCTCACGGTCAGAGCCGGCTCCTCCTAACTGTCCAGTAGGGACCAAGTACGTGCCGAGGGTGGTCCGGGACAAGCTGATTAGGTGGGCTCATACTCTTCCCTCCTCGGGTCATCCTGGTATCAAGAGGACAGTGCAGAGTCTGAGAGGGAGATACTGGTGGCCCACACTGGCTAAAGACGTGAGATTTTATGTCTCCTCCTGCTCAGTGTGTGCTCAGAGCAAGGCTCCTCGGCACCTACCTAGAGGGAAATTACAACCCCTCCCCGTTCCACAACGGCCTTGGACACATTTATCGGTGGATTTTCTCACCGACCTTCCCCCGTCCCAGGGAAGTACTACGATCCTGGTCGTTGTGGATCGGTTTTCTAAGTCCTGTCGTCTCATTCCGTTGCCCGGTCTTCCTACGGCCCTGCAAACTGCTGAGGCTTTGTTTACCCATGTCTTCCGGCACTATGGGGTGCCTGAGGACATCGTCTCTGATCGGGTCCCCAATTAACGTCCAGAGTGTGGAGGGCGTTTATGGAGAGACTGGGGGTCTCGGTTAGCTTAACCTCAGGTTTTCACCCCGAGAGTAATGGGCAGGTGGAACGCGTTAACCAGGATGTGGGCAGGTTTCTGCGGTCCTATTGTCGGGACCGGCCTGGTGAGTGGGCTAGGTATGTTCCATGGGCCGAACTAGCCCAGAACTCCTTACGCCACTCCTCTACTAACTTGTCTCCTTTTGAGTGTGTGTTAGGCTACCAGCCGGTCCTGGCTCCATGGCATCAGAGTCAGACCGAGGCTCCTGCGGTGGAGGAATGGGTACAGCGCTCCAAGGACACCTGGAAGGCCGTTCAGGACTCATTACGGTTAGCGGGAGAACGGCAGAAGAGGAGCGCTGACCAACACCGCAGTGAGACCCCCGTGTTTGCACCGGGGGGACAGGGTCTGGCTCTCGACCCAAAACCTGTCTCTCCCCCTGCCCTGTCGGAAGCTGGGGCCGCAGTGTGTGGGGCCGTTCAAAGTCCTGAGGAGAATAAACGAGGTGTGTTATAGGTTACAACTTCCTAGGTATTACCGTATTAACCCCTCGTTTCATGTGTCTCTCCTCAGGCCGGTGGTGGCTGGTCCCCTGCAAGAAGGTGAGGTGTCTGAGGTCCCTCCGCCCCCTCTGGACATCGAGGGGCCCCCGGCGTATACAGTTCGAGGCATTCTGGATTCGAGACGCCGGGTGGGGGGCCTACAGTACCTCATGGACTGGGAGGGGTACGGTCCGGAGGAGAGATGCTGGGTTCCGGTGAGGGACATTTTGGACCCTTCTCTCCTGATAGAATTTCACCGCCTCCACCCGGATCGCCCAGCACCTCGTCCTCCGGGTCGTCCTCGAGGACGGTGGCGGCGCGCTGCGGGAGCCGCGCGTCAGGGGGGGGGGTACTGTCACGACTTCCGCTCTCCTGCCCGTTCGGGCGGTGCTCGGCGTTCGTCGTCACCGTCCTACTAGCCACTACCAATCCCTTTTCGTGTATCTGTTGGTTTTGTCTGATTGGTTTCACCTGTGTGTTGTTTAGTTAATTAGTGTCTGTATTTAATGTAGGTTGTCCCACCCTTGTTTTGTGCGGGATTGTTTATTTTGTCATTCATTTTCGTCTGTCGTGGTTTTCTTATTCTCCGGTTTGTTTGTATTCCTATGTTGGAATATTTCACCCTGTGTTTGTTTGGGTTGACCGTGTTTGTTTGTCTACCGGAGAATAAACTTCAAGATCGCATTCTGCTCTCTGCGCCTGATTCCACCCACCTTGATTAGACGTGACAAGGTCGAGCAACATGTGGTATTCCTAAATCGGGGAATTGCAGTGGAGTTACTAAATATAATATTAAGAACAATAATTATGATTATTAAGAGTACAGATTATTGTATGAGACAATATATAAAGAATTTTGAGAAAAACTATTTGAAAAATACTACTTTGTTGAGTAGGCCACTGTGATCTGTATTTATCTGTCCTCTTACGTTTGAAAATCGAACGAATCTAAGGTTATTTGTTGATCTTAAAATCGAAATTGACAGATTGGAAGGTTGTCTCAATAGATTTGGGATGGGATGGGATGGCCAGAAATATACACCACTGCAAGCACAACACAATTTGTGAAATGTTATATGTTGATTCAAGGAAAAATGTAATGAAAGACTTACAACGTCTTCAGTCGGTGTAGATTCCTTTTTGTTCTTCCTTTGGCTGGTTTCACTGCAAAAGAGACAGACAGTGGTATTAGATCTGGCATGCGTGTCCAAACACATTCAATATAAAGGCAGAACTGCCTAGGGCCAACCAAGAGAACGAGACGAGGGTCAGCAGAGAGCAGCAGTCACAGAGAAGAGAGAGAGAGAATCACACTGTACAAGAGTGAAAGTAGGCCAAGGCAACATAAAACAACATGTGGTTCAGTGAACTCAAACATGACTATGAGTGTGTTTTCTCACAAAAGAAGAAGGCTCCCTCTTGCCTGAATAGAAGCTTCTGCTTAAACTCTAATGCTGTATAGCGTGAAGTAGGTGAGCATGTGTCACGTCCTGACCTTAGTTCCTTTTTTATGTCTCTATTTTGGTTTGGTCAGGGCGTGAGTCGGGGTGGGCATTCTATGTTTTTCATTTCTATGTTTTGTTCGGTGCGTTGTATTTCTATGTGTTTGGCCTGGTATGGTTCCCAATCAGAGGCAGCTGTCAATCGTTGTCTCTGATTGAGAACCATACTTAGGTAGCCTGTTCCCACCTGTGTTTGTGGGTAGTTGTTTCCTGTTTTTGGATTCTGTACCAGACAGAACTGTTTCGTTCATTCGCTTTTGTTGTTTTTCCATTCTGTACCACGCTGCACCTTGGTCCTCACCTTCTTCAACCCACGACAGCCGTTACAGCATGGTAAAACAGCAATGTGAACAGAAACTAGTCCAGAGAAGGATCTTATTGACAGCAGACGAACCTAGACTCCCAGTAGCCCTCACAACTGTTACCTTAATATGAACATTTGGATCATTGTGTTTTGAATATAACAGTTTTGCTCTAGCCAAAATGCATGAGTTTTACATTGAGCCAATATGATACCCGTTAATTAACATACTGGGGTACCACGTCAGATCTGAAAAGGGAAGATTAAATTATTATTATCTGAATGACCAAATAAGGACCTGTGCGCAGAAGTGCACACAAATTAAAAGTGAGAAAGAAGTAGGTTTGTACTCCAGAGAGGCTTGGTAATAGAAATGGATTATGGTAATTAAGAAAAGCTTGATAGTTGGAGGTTGCTGATGCCGACACACAAACCTACAGAGAGAAGCATGTAGAGCACGGATCATCAACTATTTTCAGCTGCGGGACGATTTTTTTCTTGGATGGTCAAGGGGACAGAACATAATTAATTTGTCAATTGACCGCAAGAAGCCCAGAACAGACATATTTTACTAAAACATAATACGTATAAACATTTGTATAGATCACATATTTTTTATTATGCGTGGGGATACTTTGGAACAGATTTCCAAAATTCTAATCACTTGGAGCTGATTTGCTCGTCAAATAAAATCGGCAGTTGGGGACCCTGCCGTAGAGTACATATGGCATAGACTATGCATGCCTCTATTTGCAACCATAAGCTATGATCAAGGAAATGCACTAAATGTAAAAGAAACCATCATCACTGTTTCAAACTTTGTGTTAAGGCTTCTAAACACATTCGAATGTAAATATCTCTAAACAACGCAATATTTAGAAAGCGAACCAAGGTAACAAGCGCGATTTCATTGTTCTTACTACGGAACAGGGCAGGCTATCATTTTTTTATCTAAAGAATTGTCAGATTGTTACCAATAAACGAACAACTAATTCGCTCAAATTGACTTTCTATTTGGTTAAATTACCCTGTTCAGCACCAACCAACTTCCAATAAGAGATTGGCTCATTGCCAAGTCAATCAAAGATGCTTCCTTTACAGAAAAAAACGTATTCTGCCTCGAAAACGAAGTATATTTCATGTTGTGTGCTACTGACAATGTACGAATGTATAGTATTTTTATGTATATGCAATAATCGCTCTACCCATGAACAAAATAACACTCATAGATCAAGCCGCTACACACAGCAACGTGCTAGACAAATAAGCACGTTTCCTTCCAAATGAATGGGCAAAATATCTATTGAATTTTCTCACGATGTTGCTAGATTTTGTTTCAACTAACACGTCAAAAGGATGAGCTACTCACCTACTAAATCCACGGATGCAACTGATAATCGCATCCAGCCACAAGATCCATAGACTAGTGTAGTGAGTATGCCCACGTCTGGCAACAGACTGACGAATAGTATTCAACCAATGATCATGTGCTTCTCTTTCTCCCTCTCCATGTGAATCGTGTAATTGCACTCGTCATGTGGTAGCCTATATGGTATGACTCCTATTACTGTATCTTAATGAACAAAAGTAAGTTGTTTGTATGTTTATAGAGGTATCCCAGTAAAGGTAGCCTCTCCCGATTTGTTTACATCGTTTTTCACGATAACTAGGCTGTATGCTTATCCGAACTTACTTATCTGTACTTATCTGAATTCAGCACCATGGACAGCGACATGGTGTTTCAGGACGTGAACAGCTAATTTGACATGGAAATGCACTCCCATGTCAGTAAGTGGACTTAAATGTGGAGAAGAAGTGAGATTAACACGTGTATATGTTAGGGTATGTTATGAAAAATAGAACGGTTTCTCCTTTGTTTTACTGGCCTGTCAATCTGACAGAGAGTGGAGTTGAAAAGATGGTGACTTGTAAGGATCCTGTCAGACTAAAGTTCCTCTCCCTACTCCTTCATCATACTATTGAATTATGCAAAAGGTACATCCTCTTGCCCTAGATTTATCACGTGGCAGTTGCAAAAACAAGTTGCCAGTTTTGAAAAGTTGACACATTTCCATTTTAGTCATGTATTGCTTTTTTAAGAGTCTGTAAAATGTACATATTTAGGAGCTCTGAATATTGTCAAGTGGCATTTAAAGTCATTGTAGATGCACACGAATATGCATACACTGATACAAGATAACTACCTTATAAAGGCTTTATAGAGCATTCATAAGGTCTTCATATGCCTTACACATGCTTCTCAAATCATATATAAGCAACATCATACATCATAATGGGTTATGTAATAGACAGCACTGATTTAAACAAAAACCTTCCCAGCGTGATGTGTCACAGATGACTTGATCAAACAAGCTTGGCTCTGTGGAAGATCCCATTTGTGCCATGACTTGGCTGAGTCAACAATTCTGTTGGAAATAGAGTTGTAACTGTGCCACTGTGGTTCTACTTGTACTCTCAAAATGCACCTTGCCCACGGCCTTCAACCAGAAGCTGTACAGTATATCACAACCATTAGCCAATATATCCAGTTTAGCTTCTGTCAGACCTTTAACTTATTTTACTGGGGTTGGTTTTATATTGGATGTGGATTGATGAAAGACAAACAATGATCAGTGAATTGAAGAAAAGGTCATTCAACCATAGAGATCCTGTTCATGCCTAAATGTATGACATCACTAATGACCTCATATTTGTTTCCATCTTTGTACTTTTTTCAAACTTGGCAACAGCACTAATGGCGGCCTGGTGTGATTGAATTGCCCAAGGCTGTGCGCGATAGCAAACAACCTTTGTGATTAATTCGGGTTCTGGTTTTAGAAAGCATTGACGACAACGTACTTCCACTTAAGAGGCCCCTCTCCTCTCCATCCTGTTCCTGTGGAGGTGACATTTTCCTTTCACAGCCTAGTGATGATGCACTCACATGACTCAAACGCCAGTGAGTGATAACTAAGAGCTGTGATTACACTCCTTATTCAGTAAGTGATGGATAAAGCCACTGATAGCTGAAGGGACAGCATTGTAGCATCTTACTGAAGGCATTTTACTGGGCTTTACTTCACAATGTTGACATAGAGGTGATCCTATTCATTTAGAAGTTCTGACAGATTCGGAGCCATAAAAATGGACAGATGGGAGGCTTTTTAAAAGAACATTACCTTTCTACCCCTTTGTCGTCTGGTTGTTTTTCACTAAATCAATTTTTTCTTCCCTTAATGGCATGGTTGCAGCCAGAACATTATTCCATTTGGCTCGGTTTAGCGCTCAGTGCATCAAAATGGAACACATTTATATTGCAAAGTTGACGACCGCTACATATTCTTATAACGATACCACCTTCTGAGATACTAACATAAAATGCATTTCATTATTTTCAAAACTTCACTCAGTCCTAAACATGTAAGTCACATCCATTTCCCATTTCAGGGTGGGCGCGAGTGATCCGTGCCAGAACAAAAGGACACAGAAATTGACATTGTGGGTTCATTTGCAGGAGGCAGATGGCACACAATGAAGCACACACAAAGCAACAAAATGGATTCCAGCCACTCAACCAGGTTCAGATGATAACAACAACCAGGGCTGCCACGGATTACAGAGAGGAATAGAAATCAACCAGATGTCAATAAACAGATCTCGAAGCATTCACTCAGGCTCTATGGCACCACTCACGCTGCTCGTTCTCTCTGTGTTTCAAAGAGAAAAGACCTCCATGCATAAACCATGAGCATCATCCTCATCGGTAAAGAAACACAATAACCCATCGACGGTGTGGGAAGGAGTTTTTTTGGGGGGAGGGGGTACGGCCCCTTGATGAGGCAGCCCAACTGGCCCCCGTGGACCCGGAGCAGAAGACCACTCTCCTCTACCTGAGGGAAAGAATTGGCATCCTTTCCTGTGGGATTCCATTGAGCACAACAAACACTTGATGAGAAACAGGCTATGAGGGGTAACCATCCTGAAAGTTGTTTGTTACCTTTGGTAGAGGGTGTCAAGCGATTACATTCTGTGCTTCAACAGAAATGAGGCTCTTTGATCATCCGGGTGTGCAGAAGTTGAACTCGGTCGGTCATTGTGGCTGTGGTTGTTCTTAGGCTGACTAATGCCACCAGGGAAAGGCCATGTGTCTCATTACACCTTGTCACTGGTCATACTTCTGACATAGCTGGGGCTTATGGACAGAAATCTCCTCTAATTGGCTGTCCATGGTGTGTGGAAGAGTGTGGAAGGGTGGAAACATGGCATCTAACAGGACAGAGACCTGGCACATATTCAAGCTTCTTTTGAATCTCACTGACAGCACCTTCTCTTTAGACAGGGGTGTCTAGGGGTGATTAACATTTGAAACAGATTCCAACAATCTCAGAAACCCCCTTAAGATTCACTTTACTGAACTTTAAAAAAAGGTTTCTCCTCCTTAGAACTTCCTCAAGTACTGCCACTTGAATGCTTAGGTAGACTACCAAGGTGGAATACCATTTAAAAAATAATAAAAAACAATTCTCTGTTTCCATGTAGATGAAGGACAAAAAAACGTCTCTAGTCATAATTCTATATGGCTGAGAATAAATAGCATAGGGTGTCCATTCTGCTCCAGGAGACTGAGATGTAAATAGCCATTAATTAGCCAATGATATTTGGGAGTGGCCAGCAGGAGGGCTTTGAGAGTCGCCACCGCCGTTCCTCCACTAAAAATTTATTTCGTGAGAGATTAGACAAATCATTCTCCGGCATAGGAGAAAATAACGGGCTGGGAAATAAACATGAGGTTGCTCGCTCTCCCCCTTGGAGGCTGCCCATAGTTATCGTCCCAGAATAGAGCTCAAATGCCCAGGGAGATTAGCCTCATTGGCATTCATTGACTCTTTGCTTTTCCAAATAAGGACCTCATTTGAGGGTGTCAAGCCAGGTCTAAAAATAGCTGTCCTATCAGTGTGTGTGTGTGTGTGTGTGTGTGTGTGTGTGTGTGTGTCACGGTTGTCGTAAGAACTGGACCAAGGCGCAGCGTACGTAGAGTTCCACATCTTTTTTATAAAGTGAAACTTAAGCAAAACAAAAACAATAAACGAACAACGAAACGTGACTACGTGATGCACAAACACAAAATAATATCCCACAAACACAGGTGGGAAAAATAGCTACTTAAATATGATCCCCAATTAGAGGCAACGATTACCAGCTGCCTCTAATTGGGAACCAAACCAAAACACCAACATAGACATTTTAAACTGGAACACCCCCCCCGTCACACCCTGACCTACTACACCATAGAGAAACAAGGGCTCTCTATGGTCAGGGCGTGACCGAGTGTGTGTGTGTGTGTGTGTGTGTGTGTGTGTGTGTGTGTGTGTGTGTGTGTGTGTGTGTGTGTGTGTGTGTGTGTGTGTGTGTGTGTGTGTGTGTGTGTGTGTGTGTGTGTGTGTGATTTCTGGGGACCAGGCAACAACTTCCCCAATGGCCTATCCGTTTTAACGTTTTAAAGGTGCTTTACCCCCTCAAATGCAAAACAGTGGTGTTGATCCACAGCTGAGGGCTATACACTTCACAGTGGAGGATTGTTCTTTCTTTGCATGTTGCATTTTGAGATTTTCAAAGTGCAGCTTAGGTTTTGCCACCTCTGTGTGACGGCACTATGTAATTCACTATAGAGCCAACTGGATGACAAACTCGACACAAACAACAACAGAAGCTCTTCAATAGTTTTGGTTTCAGTTGGGGGGAGCAATAGACTAACAGCATGGTTGTGCTGAGGGAGGGTCATTAGCAAGTCTGTCACCCCCTAGTAGAAGAGACCTCTTTCATTTGGGGAATTAATGGACCTTCCTCAGTTTCATCAGTAATCTACTGGTGCTTAGTTATCTAATGAATTCAGAGGTTCATCAGCTGATCGGCTCAATTATCAGCCATTTGCATTCCCCTCACAACCCCCAGCCCAAATCCTAATCGACAAGGGGTCTCTAATCTACTACAGATGCAATGTGCATGGAATTGATTGGAAATGGAGGCAATTTACAAAAATAACATCAATTGGGAAACACATTTTAACATTTAAACAGCAGAAGTGTTGTTCCTCCTGATTCCCTGTTGAAGTCCTTTTGTACATCAAGCAGAGGGTCCCCACTCCTCAGGCCTGCCTCCCCACTCCTCAGGCCTGCCTCACCACTCCTCAGGCCTGCCTCCCAACTCCTCAGGCCTGCCTCCCCACTCCCCAGGCCTGCCTCCCCACTCCTCAGGCCTGCCTCCCCACTCCTCAGGCCTGCCTCCCCACTCCTCAGGCCTGCTTCCCCACTCCCCAGGCCTGCCTCCCCACTCCCCAGGCCTGCCTCCCCACTTGCAGACAGAAGGCATTTAGAAGTCAATACTGCCTAAATGTAACAAGCAGCAGTTAGTTTGACCTACACACTTGGTTTCTCACTGGAACCAGAAATCAAGAGAGAGAAAATGACTCTGGGCATGATGGGATTCTGTAATGGCCGTCGGGGGAGAGAGTGTTCCCTGACGCAAGGCCAAGCCAATCAGACGATGCCCACAGGGTGCCATGATTGGCTGGATCAGAGTTTGGTATTTATGCTCGACACATACAGCACCTTCCCTCTGGCTCTTTCTGTTAGTTGGACTGGTTCTGTCAGACTAACTGGCTCTGTGGCATGCTGGTACTCTCTGGAGCACACTGATAGTACAGCAAGCCAGAGAAATCCAGGGGTAACCTCTTCTATAGGGCCAAAGTCTATATACAACACAGTGTAACTGTGGAGCAGGCAGATTAGTATTCATTTAGAAGGTTTAATGCATTTTAATATTAACCTTGTATGGTCCTTCATCCAAGTATTTCAGAAGTTTGACAGAGGCACTGAATGAGGTATGTGGCAAATTCAGCCCTTGGAGGCATAGCATTGAACTGGGGAATATGAGCTGAAATGAGAGAAAAGGATCTGTTGACAGGGTTAGAGCTACAGTACCACAGTGGAAGTGTGAACAGGATTAAATGAATAGAAACGACAAAGTACTCGATTTAATGGATAGATTTGTGCCTTTCATAATTGATGTCAACAGTTTTGCCCTTTTACGCAAGATTGCACACCTCAGCCAAATGAACACCGCCATTATTTATTGTGAACCTTTTCGAAACACATTTTCAACACAATTTTGTTGATTGTCTATGTCGTTCATAGTCCTCTCTTGCCCTCTGAGGTAATGCTGCAGGTAAATAATGACTTCCTGAACTCCCATCTACTCTGTCCCTTCATGCCATTTGATTCCACTGGTTTGGCCTTTGATTACCAGCTAGGTTATATATGTCACTTTTGAGCTCACCTCACAAAATGTTACTCCACCTTTTCATGTCTCTAATTCATTGCCGCTGCTGAGCACAGAGGGAGCCGGCTCTATGACAGGCATTAAAGTAGCATGTGACAATGACCAACCCACAATGCATCCTACGTTAATGCAGACGCAGCCAGGCAGGGTGCGCCGCTGTCATAGAGGTGGACTGCAAGGAGATGAGGAAGAACGTTCCTAACGTTCTGATTATAATAGAGTTACTGTCTAAGAAAACTCAGAAACTGGACAAAAAAAAGAGGTAGTGGCATGTTATTCTTAACCTACCTGAAACATTCTGGGAACCAAGAATTGTCAGCATCGGAGACAATCCATGGTTGTCTGTGACTGTCTAGGGAGCAGACGCACTACCACTAGTCCACTCTGCTGCCCTGATAGGGCAGGTTCATCACATATGTCTTCTGTAGTGTTTTCCATACAAAGGCCAAGATGCCCATTTGATCTCAATGGAGACATCTGACTTTAATGTGACACATGCCTTGCGTGGTCTATCGATTGAACGGGCTCAAGCAAGTGACAACTGAAAGCTCAGTTAGGTCAGTTGAGTTGAAGTGTGTGTGGGGGTTAGCTAAACACTGGTCTGATGCAAAGAGGTCAAAATACCGTGTTACATTGTTTCCGTGATGGCTCAGTTCATTGCACTTTAGAATAATGGTCAGGGAACAGCATTTCTTCACGGCAGAGCAGAAGAAACCAATTATCATGCTGATGATATCGGAATCATTCTCACAAATTGTGGTTTCTTTAACCCCCCTGTCTTTTGCTCAGTGAGGGAAAAGGCTGTGTGTTTACTAAATGGCTAAGACTTCATACAAGGTTGTACAATATATTCACAATCCAATGGACCCTACGGAACATCTCACAATTACTCTCTTGCCCAACCCTCCCAACCCTCCCAACCCTCCCCCTCAACACAAATGAAGGACCATCTTAATGCCTTTACATTATGCTAAATCCCATAGCAGGCATTTAATATACAAACTTGTCAGAGGTGTGGACTGACATTGTAGAGGCTTTATTGCCATTCTGGCATGCAGCACAAGATTCACAAAATCAATGGGGGAGAAGTATTACATTGCCCCCCTTTGTGTAAAGATGGCTTTACACAAGTGGGGGTAATAACAATGTACATCTGCCATAAAGAACAAGCATTACAAGACAAGCATTACTACTGTAAGGCACCATGGAGCAATATCATTCAGCAATGAGTTACATGCAGTGGAATGTACCATTGCTGGATTATTAGCTGTTTTTTTGGTATAACAACAGCCTCTATTTGTGGGCACATAATTTGTGTACCCAATTTTCTTTTTGTCAAAATGGTGCTCGCAAATCAAATTCATCCACAGTGAGGAAGAATCAACATCCGAAAAAATTTGCGTTTGACCTTTTACAGGTCAGTCTTGTGAGGAGGAGATAGCAAGGAGGCTAATAAAATCCTGCAGGTAGGTATCTCTCCTGTCGGGCCGCCCCGCTGTGGAGGTCTGGGCCGCATGTTTCGCCACATTTAATAGGCAATGCACTGGAACGTTACCTGGAAGAAACTATCATCATTACCAGGAAAAATGGAGTGCTGCACGGAGGTGACTTGGTTCCCCTCTCTACTTAGAAGGCGATGGCTAATTACTCCAGACATCAAAGACGGGGTTGGGCTGGGGCAGAGGAGTGCTGGTGGGAGACCACTCAGGTTATTAATTTTTATATACCTTTGTTTAACAAGTCAGTTAAGAACAAATTCTTATTTTCAATGATGTCCCAGGAACAATGGGTTAACTGCCTGTTCAGGGGCAGAACAACAGATTTGTACCTTGTGAGCTCGGGGGTTTGAACTTGCAACCTTCCGGTTACTAGTCCAACTCTCTAACCACTAGGCTACCCTGCCACCCCAGCAGGTAGGACTTCATTTGGATTTCTGAGCCATTATACTGGTGACCATGATTTTGATGGGCATGGAGAAGGTGGGGAAGTGTAGGCAATAACCAATGCTTGAAAACCTCCACCGAAGAAATTATTATCAATTCCAAAAGTCAATGAAAGTTCATTATTAGATATGTGTAAATGCACATTCAATAAACCTTATTTACAACGAACACGTCATTTGCCGGCAAACAACTAGTAAAATCATAAAAAATCCTTACTCCATTAAGATTATTTAGGATTAAACCACTTTACTGCCTCACACTCCTCCAATGTACCATATGACGCTAGTGTCTCTGCACAAAGAAACCCAATATATCAAGTGATTATCCCAGTTTCTCCTCAAAGTTAAACGGCTGTCATGGGAGGGAACAGCTGTCCATCCTGCTGTTCATGGCAACAATGTCTTTAGAATCCTGTAAGGTTCTGTATTTCTTTTCTTAGTCAACCTTGTGTTCTGTTTCTTTGTGTTCTTGAACGTAGCCTTGTCTTTTATTTTTGTTCATTGATTTCACTTGTGTTAGTTATTCACCTGGTCTCATCAGCTCCTTCTTTAGTTCAGTTCATTCTGTTTGTGCCTTTGTGAGGTATTGTTCATTTTGACTCTACTAAGCCTTTCCCTAGCTCGTTTGTGAAAACCAGTTATAGCCTTTAGTCCTAGTTTTGATTCACCTGCCTGTTTGCCTACCTGTGTATGAACATTGCCTGCCTGTGACCACGATTCCTGGCTTCTGCAAAGGCAAGATAAACACCTGTGCGTGAATATACACCCTTTTTCTCCCTGAGTATTCATTACAGATCCATTCATATTCTGCCACAGGCTTACACATTTAATGGTTATTAACACAACCGCAACATGTCCACATGCAATTATGAGAGAACATTAACACACAATGGATGGCCAGACGACATAGATTTTATTTGACAATATGTATTTAATAGAAACCAGTGAAGAGGGCTAGTGGGGGAGGAACAATGTTTAGTGGTAACAACACAGAGACAATATCTGGCATGGAGACATTGCCCCTGACAGGGAAAGGAGGCAAGCTTTCATTAATCTGACAATCTTAGTCTTACTCCATAGAGAAGCCATGGAGTCTTTCCATGGCTTCCCTCCTCCCTGAAGCCAGCAGCATCACCACACCACGCAGCCTTGAGAACAAGCTGATCGGAGACAGATTTGGATTGGAGGAATAGATTTGGATTGGAAGAATAGATTTGGCAGAGGAAATCTGCCCGGGCCCTTGCGAAATAAGCAATTATGATCAACCTCTATTCTGCCAATCCCTTTCACACGGGGCAACATTCATTTTGATGTGGGTATAATGGATGGCGTCGTCCCACCAGGATCTCGTTTTCAACAGGTTTCGGATGGAAATGATCCTCTTTGCAATCAAGGCCGTTTGCACATTTTTTGTTGATCTGCTGTTGACAAAGATTGTCTGGGCTGGTTTAGAATGCAGTGTGAAGCGTTGCATTAATACTTACACATGGAGATGTGTGATTACAGAGACAGACTCTTTTTTTTAGCTGACATAATTACTTGTTTTGGAGGGAGCTGAAAGAGGCCTCAAGACCGATAGTTGTTGCTACAGTAGTTCAATGAGAAAACCAGAGGAAATGTCGAAGTCAGTGGGACTGCCCTTTCAATTTGGCTCTGAGACATTGTCCCCAATCAGAGTCAGGTTCATTTCAGCCTCTGGTACATGGAACTTCCATCCCATGGCCCCCTCTTTCCTCTCAAAATGGCCCCCTCTTTCCTCCCAAAATATCCCAAAATGCAAAATCTTCACCAACACAGCCTCCACGGACACACACTATGGTGGTCCTCCCAACACTGCAAACAATAGTCATTGTCCTCCAATAACTCATTGCTGCCTGAAAATAACCTAATTACTTTCACTCTGTTAAATGGCCTCTGTTTGCCAGGCAGGCTGAATAGAGAACTGTGAAAAAACAACCATTTATTAATACGGAGGCAAGGCGAGCCACAGAGAGTTTGGCCAAATTCAATTCAACAGTCTATTGAAGCTGGTAGGATAATTATATGCTACTGCAACACTTTCTTTTTCTTTTCCTTAGTCTCTGTCTTTCTCTGTCCCACAGAAGCTGGCCGTCAGTTATGATCTGGTAGCGCGAGCATTGGCCAGACCTGTCAGTCAACATCTCTCTCTCTCTCCCTTGATATCAAAACACCACTGATAATCATGGAGCTACAGGCTCTGAGAAGAAGAAAGCGTCCCAAATTGCTGTGTCTGGAAGCTCCCTTTGTCAACCAATTTAATTGGACATCTCACAATAAACAGAATTTCTATCCATTTACTTAGGTGAGTGGGTGAGACAGACAGACAGACAGACAGACAGACAGACAGACAGACAGACAGACAGACAGACAGACAGACAGACAGACAGACAGACAGACAGACAGACAGACAGACAGACAGACAGACAGACAGACAGACAGACAGACAATCATAAATCAATGTATGCAAATGCTATGTGGATAGATGACAGGAATGTAAAGGAGACTGGGGGACTTTATTGGTGTCTGGTTGGTTGATTGGACCTAAAAGAGCACACATTGATGGAACAGGCCTGTCACTTTGATTCTAGAAATGAGTATCATCCAGCATCCTTCAGTTCCTAGTCTTATACGTCCACTGACACATGCCCATACTGGAGGGCGGGATTTTTTCGTTGTTGCTAATAAGCAAAACTCCAAAGCCTTTACCAGTAAATCTGAAATCGAACAGGAAGCACCTTTAAAATATCTTCAGTTATGAACTGGGGGTTGAAGACTTGTTTTAAAGCCATGCTGGGGGAGTGAATACTGACTGATCAGGGCAGAGTCTGATGAGGATGCAGCGCTGAGACATCAAACCTACAGCTGGTTTCTCCTGACAGAGCCAGCAGGTAGCAATCACAGCAGACAGCCCACCTTCACACATTATTGCAGCTCCACAAAACTAAACTGAAGGAGCGTGGGCGCCTCGTATGAACGTAGTTAAGCAGAACTAATGAGGTAGAAGGAACTGAGGCGGAAGATAAACTATTGTCTCGGGTTTTCATTCTGTTGGCTCATTTGGGCTTTCTCCTCACATCAGCATGTAGAAAAGTGGACAGCATTGGATCCATTAGAAAATCTATTAGATTATCAATCACTGTTCAATCTAACAGAGAATAATAGCAGCAAATGTCCATATTGCCACAGGCAGACCAATGTAAGAGATGGTGGCACAGTGGGATGAGGAGTGTATGAGCATTCATTTTGGGAAGAACTAGGTCTATAAAAAAGAGAGTATCTCTACGTTTAGAGCAGGGTACCGTCTACGCGCCTCTGGAGCCAGCACTGAGCACTTGAATCATCAGGCAGTGTAATTACATTCAGTTGGACGTCCCTCATGATGACACAGCATTGGCAGGCTGGCCGGTCTTGCCCACCTCTCCTGTGGTCTGACCTTGACAGAGACCGCTAAAACTAGGATTCGGCCTGTGAATAGCAAACCTCCAACAATGGCCTTTCTGTTCAGTACAGAATCCAGTAAACACCATGATATTGGATGTACAGGAGAGAATTTCAATGGTATTGGAGGTCATGGCACCTAGAGGAACCGTGAGCAGACTTAACATATTGTGAAGTCTTGGTCAATTTATTGGAGACTTGCATAACCGAGTGGAGGAAATGGCCGCACACACAGTGTCCACCACTGTTCACCACAACCTACTTAGGTTGAACATCAAGCCAACACAGTCTCATTCAACAGAAACAAAGATCAGATAGAATCATACAGTAATATTTCTCTCTCTCTCTCTCAAGGTTATTCAAGTATCCAAGAAACAATGTCAAACTTAACACCTAGATAGAAAGAGAACAAGGTATTTACTGTCTTTCAATATTGGTCTTGTTTCAAATCATTCACATTTTTTTGAAGGGATATTTGTGTTATTGATGTTCTGATGACTGCTAGCAATATGACGTTATTAGCCGTAGCCTAGCTCCACCATTTGTGCTGGCTAATATTAGTTAATCTTGCGCCACATTAGCAATCTATGTATTGTTCATATTGTAAGAGCATTGTTGGTTAGTTTTTCCCCCCATCAGCTCTTACGGTGTGTTTGTGGGAATGGTACCACATTAAACTTTCATGAATCATCAGTTTGAGAGTTGACCATTCATTCAGCTGGGAATGCAACAAACAGCGTTGATCTAACCTCAATAGAATCCTCTGGGTGAGCAATTTTGAGCTGAATGACAGCACTCCGAATCCACACGCTGGATAATCATGCAATCAAAAAGCATCATTTGGCTTTTGCAGGTGCAAGATAATCACCTGCAGAATAATCACGGACGACACATTCTGCATCGCTTCTAATTTGACTCATATTTGGCTCCTTCTCTCTACAGGGCTCAACGGAAATCATTATTTCATGATGGGAGAGCATTCGGGGGTATTTAAATGTGTGATAATATGATGTTACGGGCTATGATTTGAGTAATGGTAATTCCATTTCAAGCTTCTCTTCACACTGGAGAGCTTTTGTCCAGCCGCCCCTGTGGACATATTTAGGCTTGTCTGACAGAATATGATATGCTAATCCAACTACAACCGTATGCTCGGAAACGCCACAAGTTATTTTTACATGGATTAAGTGGAGCTGTACGTTTGTTCAGGTAATTTAGGTTGAGAGGGCAGCCATAGAAGTGAGTAGAATTTACTAAATGTATGTGTCGTGTCTATATGTCATAATGTAACATCAAACCTCAATTGATTTCCGCTTCAATCGCTAATCAAATTCAATATAAAAGGAAGCATCAACAACAAGAGCAGATGTTGCCAAAGCAGGTAAAAGACAGAGCAATGGATGGGTACAGAATGTTACAGCAAGCCCAGAGCCTAATGACTAACCTGCCTTCTGGACAGATATGGATACAGTCATCAGAGTTGTTATTGCGTTAAACATCTCAAACGATTGGTAATTATGCCCTATAATTGTTTTTTCAAGCAGAGGATGACCTTTCTGATGTTAATGTGGATACAGATGGCACATGGGAAGCAAAAACAAATCCCGTCAAGCGCGCCTCTTTGAAAAGCTAACTTCATGAGAGCTGCTTCACTGGTTACTAGGCAACACTCGTTAGTGTACTACAGTGATAAGGGGTAAAATGAGGTATGAGGTATGAACCTCAGCCCTGCTTCAGCTTCACCCAGATTGAGTCTTTGCCTCAGGAGTTCACCACTACATATGGTGAAAAGCTAAATTAACAGCAAGTTAGACAAATGAAGCCATTCAGATATGGCATGCATCCAGACGTTAAACATAATTAGTTGTATATTTGTTCACTTGAAATGAAATTAATAAGATCATACGTATGTTAGATGTATCAGCAATCATTTAGTCGTCTCTTAGTTGTTGTCACGCTACGACTTTGTCAACAGTTGGGAAAGCGTAGTGTAGTATTCTATAGAGCATAGCACCTACATAAGAACAGCACGTTCACGATGCCACCGACAGACGATCCATCTGATTACTGTGGTAAGAGGACTAGAACGAAGGTAACGGAAATCTGTTACTCCTCCATGGAGTCAGTCACAGGAGGTTGGTAGTACCTTAATTGGGGAGGATGGGCTTGTGGTAATGGCTGGAGTGGGAATAGGTGGAATGGTCCCAACTACGTCAAACACATATCTGTGTTTGGTGCAATTCCATTCGCTCCGTTCCAGCCATTATTAGGAGCCGTCCTCCCTTTTAGCAGCCTCCGTTGGAGTCAGTCCACACAATAACTAACTGCACGGCATAAGGCCATTGTCCTATGAAGAGGCAGCTGAATACTGAGTCGGGATATCAAAAGAGTAAGATTGGCCTATATCTAGAATATACGAAGCGATAGTTCAGTTTGGCACCGCTTGAGAAGTGCTTTGGCATTTAGACGCCCAGTGCAGTTGATTCGTTCGTTCACACTATCTCTGCTATTTTACTGCCAGAAAAGATTTTTTACAGTTCATCGCTTATACGAAGAGGAGGAGAATGTGGGAGATTGCTGATATGACACAATAGACTGAGGGACATTGGGGAGAAAATAAGCTACTTCACATAAGCGTTTGAAATTAGGAAAGTGTGTTCTTGCCATGACAAGCTCTGACCCCACTCCCTAATAAATGTAATAAATGTAAAAAATTCCAAAACACTGCCTCTTAACACATCATTTAGTTGTAATTAAACAGAAAATAAATGACCTCCAACTGGTTTGTTTGAATTGCAGGTAGAGTATGTACACAGACACAGCCATTAGTATGTATGTCATCCAGATAAAAGCCACCTAATCACTATGACATTTGGGACCTCCTTTTGATCTCAATGGAACTCAACTTAATTATCTCTTCCAGCACCACACACACACACACACACTCGCACAAGCAAACACCTCTGGCGGCGAAATTATTTGAAGCCCCTGAACCTGTCAAAAGCAAGTATTTATAGAACCATTTCAACCATATCACCATTCCAGACACCAGTTGTTTTGAGTGAATTTTCATACAAAATCAGGATGTGGAAAAACTGTCTCAGGTATTCAAAACATGTTCAATTCCTTCATTTCAGAGGCATGACTTTGCATTAAGGTAATGCCTCATCAATAGCAGCTGTCTACGACAACCATGCCTTCCTTATTAACTTCCATTCTTATTTATGGCATGCTCTCGGTAATGAGATGGATTGGACCAAGTCCTCTTGGATGCAGGGACACACGTACCGACCGCATCATCCTCGAGCCCCGTAGATTAGGATGTTTTAATCTGGTTAATTTGACGCAGACATGGACAGAATGCAGATGGCACCAGAGGGCTGGGGATTAAATTAGCCCAACAGGCTGGAGGAGGATCACAGTGATGATGAGGAGGATGAGAAGAGAAGGAGTCAGTCCACTCCTCAACTCCCTACACCGTACTGTCTGTCTCACAGGCTACTGGGCTGGGAGAGAAGGACCCTGGGGTGGAGCCTGGTGTGGGTACTGTAGGTGGGTCTACCTGCCCTGTATCTACAGTCGGATGGTACCAAGCTTGTAACCAACTTACTTTGTACCATTGTATATATCTATTTCTTTGGATTATTGTGAATAAAAGAACACAATCGTTTCGAGATTTAGAACACAATACAACCCGAGGTTAGGCTATTGTGGAGAATTTGAAATAGGTTGTCATTGTATTGTATCGGAGCAAGATCATAAGTACATGTCAAAGTCCTGGAGATGGCATCATTTTCACAGCAGAGATGTTGTAACTGCCTGAAGGCCAGCTTTTCTTTTCTATTGTGTGTGGTTACATTCCCCATCCTTGTTATGTGTGCTTACTGTTACTGATAGGCCTATTTCTATCTCCATTTTTTTCTGTTTGGAGAACCATCAGGGTGCGTACAGACCTCTTGCTGCGGACAGGCGCTGTGGAGAATTCAGTATTCTAAGGAGCACAACGCGTCTGTACGGGGTGCAGTTTGACATTTTGTGTTTAATTTCCAAATGATTCTATTGGCGGTGTGTCAATCAACTCTGACAGAACGGGAGAGGAGGAAGTTTGTTACAATTTTGACAATTCTCTGGTTCCATCTCTGCCTCTTTTCTTCAAAAAATCTCTTGGAGATTAAAGATTTTAGAGTGGAACGGAACTAATTGCCGTATTGTAGCACTATTATCCCCAGCCAGGCTGGGCATGGTTTGAATAACTGAATGTGTTTTGATGTGCGAAAATACATTGTGGTCATTTTTTAGCCCTCCGGACAACCACTCAATGCCACACAGACCCAACCGTCTGCATTTAAAGTGCACCTGATACAATTGCAGGGCTGATGGGGAAACAGCGCACAGTGGGTGAGGCTGTAATCTTTCACGCCGGTTTCAATGGCGGAGAAAGGGCGGTGACGTCACATACCAGTTTCCTGCCAACGCTTAACCCTCCTGTTGTGTTCGTTTCATGTCAATCATTCTGTGTTCCCGGTCCAAAATGACCGCCCCATTATAGCTGATTATAAACCTATAATAATACATGTATTATCACCTGATGTTGTGTTAGATCTTTTTATCAACTTCAGTTCTTGTGAACATTACAATTTTTGACCTCCTATTTACTCTTTATGGCCTGTAGGCCTCATTGACCTGAGCTCATACACCTCGTTTTTTAATTTAAAAAAAGCATAATGTATGGATTATTTTGACTATAACAAATAGTCACATGAAACATATTGTGCTATTTCTCACAGAGTACTTTGTGTTGAAGTTTAACAAGGACTCGCTCCTCCTCACCAGTGTCATGATCAAAGATATGATCAAGAGCCTCACATACAGTATATCGTTTGATGAATTGTGACCATGGCCTGTGTGTGTGTGTGTGTGTGTGTGTGTGTGTGTGTGTGTGTGTGTGTGTGTGTGTGTGTGTGTGTGTGTGTGTGTGTGTGTGTGTGTGTGTGTGTGTGTGTGTGTGTGTGTGTGTGTGTGTGTGTGTGTGCTCAAACACACATGCATGTGGGGGTCTGGGAGAGGAAGTGCATCCATCTGATGAATGGGCATATGCCTGAACTCAATTTTATACACTAATTGTAGTCTCACCCATTTATGTCTAGTGAACGGGAACACCACAAGTGTACAAAAGTTCAATAAAACACCCAAAATGTAATGAAAATCATCCAAATGTATTTTGTGTGTTCAGATCGTCTGTGTGGATAAAGTCATGGAACCTTATCACAATCAGATTAAATTAACTACATTTTTTCAGAGAGAACTTGTAAATCGGTCTAATTCAACCGGGAACACAGCAGGAGGGTTAAGGTCACTGCATTGTCAATGAGGATTAGGAGGACAGAAGATGACTCCTGAGCTGGAGTAGTGTCCAGCGGCTGATTAGACCTGTCTGGGGGGGATGTGGGTAAGACCGAGAGACAGCTTGTGATTTATACTGACTGACTGGCTGTCTGACTGACCTGGCTTCATAAGTTGCCAAGGTGCCCCAGAGGCTGGTAGCTGACGAGGCTTAAACAAAACTACAGGGTATGAACATCACATTTGACTGTGGAAAACCTTGCAGTGCTACTTAATTTAGTCTCTGAAAGTGAGGTGGATATATAGAGTTTTGCAACAAAATTTGATTGTTTGTATGAATGGAAGCCATGTAGTGATATATTTGAAGCAAAATGTCTGTCATGCCATGACTAGATGTGAAAAACACACTATTCTCTTTCAAAAGTTATTTAAAAAGAAAAAAACTGGTTTGGCAAAATTTCTGAAAATGTGTATATAATATATATATATATATATATATATATATATATATATATATATATATATATATATAGAGAGAGAGAGAGAGAGAGAGTTTAAGAATTGGAATGAAACTCTTTGTATGAACATTGAAAAATAATGATTGAAAATAATATATTATTATGATCCATGAAAGCCATTGGTATAATGAAAGTCGCAGAGCTGCACAATGACTAATGGTACTTACAATTGGTGAATACACCACGGAGACCTAATGTTGGCTTCGTAATACCTGCTAGGCTGCCATTAAGTTCTATGTGGTGGACCAAAAAAAGAGTACAATCACAGAATCCTTTCTCAGAACATTTACACATAGCACTGGCCTTGAACATTACAATACACGTATAAAGTGCCCCAGTTCGAAACCTTCAAAACAGAGATGGTTTCTCCAGATGCATGTACATAGTCAAAACAAAGTTGATCCTCCTAAAAACCCACAGTAACAGCATGATGAGGAACTTCACAGGGGGGTGAAAGTGCAAGGTGAAACGCTTGATGCTCCTTTCCAATGAACATCAAGGGTCTTATTCTACTGACGTGATAAGCGATGCTTGGCTGCCGTTCGACGAATACAAGTAATATCCCTCTTTGGTCCATAACCATCAGTAGAGTTGAAAATGCGTTGGAAACCATTTTTACTTGTATTTTTTATTTGGTACATGGACGTTTAACTGCAAGAGGTTTTTTTATTTGCACAATGTCATCACTCACAGACGTATCTGCAACAAGTCAATTTAATGGTAACACATCCCTGGTGGGAAAATGTACATATTGTTTTTATGTGGACTTTAGAATATTCGCATGAAAATCTGTCGCCAATTGGACGGAATTCAAGCTAGTGGTCAAGAAACACACAGCAGGGCCAAATATGAACCAGCTGTGGATGATGATGATGAGAATGACCTTACAAGTGTGTCTGTGGAGTTGGGGAGGTCAGGGATGAGCCGTGGTGACACCGGAGTGCTGATTTCAGGGGAAACTCACTCAGTCACTCTGTCTCTGATTAATGATCCCATCTTCCTCTCAGCGTTTCCTGTGACGCAGCTCCCTCAGGCTTAATCAGCTTGTTTTTGTTCAGGCAGAAGTGCCTCTGCCTCACGCCCCACCACCCACCTCTTGTCATGGTCATAATCCATAATTAACAACAGAGCTCAGGCCTGGAGGAAGAGACAGCTAGTAGCAGTCTTGAGACAGACAGAGAGGAGTGTGGGTTGCCTCAGCTAGGCTGCCGTGTCATACAAAGGCCAGGTTTACAGACTGTCAACACCCATTCAAGGAACTGTGGGACAAATCAATGATATTGGGTTGTGATCATGTGTTTTGAAAAGAAAACATTTCAGCTGGACAGGCAAAACTCCTCAAGCATTTCATCATGCTCAATAAAAGGCATGTATGCCTTGTTGATTGCCCCGTTTTCACTCAAGGTTGATATGCACCGAAATAGTTCTGAATGTGTGTGATTGGTGACTTCGTTAAGCCCTAATATTAAAGCCAATCTAACGTATTAGGAGCTGTGACATTAGCAAAGAAAAGTGCATTCTCTCATCCGCAGTATTTATTTTGGCATTTCAATCAGCCAGTCATTCAGAAGTGAAATGGCATCAAGCATTGTACAGAGGAGGACAAATCCACACCTCAAGCAGCAGACCGATTACTCAATTGGTGTTGTCCCTCTCCTTTCTGTCTCCAGAACCAGAGACATGCTGCCTGAGGTTCTGCTCTCCATAGACAGAATAAAACAGGAAGGAGAAAGTGAACATCCTGCACAACCTGTAGGTTAGCTTCCAGTTGACATCTCACTTTAATTGCATTTAAAGGTTAGCTGTGTTTTGCTTTAATCAGCCCGCAAAGTCCCAAGAGGTGACTCTTGACAGGAATTAAATGTCCCTCCCTCACTGCGTTCAATGAATGCTCTTACAGCATGGGATTCAAGACAGAGAAACCATAGAACAGTGTGAATGTATGCGTGCATGTGTACGTACAGTATACTGTGATTCTGCACTGATTGGAGGTTATGTATTAGCCTGTGTGTTTACTGGCCTGATGAGTCACCCACTAGCCCATCTAAACAGTCATTATGAGCTGACCTCTGGACCTGGATGGGAGCATACTGTACTGTATAGACATGACTCTCGGAGAAGCTATGGAGACGCTCTGTCTCTGGGGAACGCCAGATAATCACCCTCTGCAGCCGTCACACACAGCTCAACCTGTATGTTCCACTGGGTTGCCAAGGGACTGCCATAGAAGAGATTCTACAGTATGTTACTTGACTTACCTCCATCTCTCTCTCTCTCATATTGTTTTGTTACTCCCGGAGCTTTCATTTTCATACTTGACTTCTTCTTTTGTGACCCTCCTGTGATTGATGTCATAGCGCTACTAAAAACAAACATAGGGTGTATGTTTCTGTTTCTCCCCTCTTGTCCCATGCAGTCTTGAGATGTTTGAGCAGCAACTGGAGCAGAGCAGCAACCTAAACCCCCCCTCTCCCTGGGCACATTACTACAGCTGTAGGATCTTCATTTGAACCTGTTTTCTACAGCAGGAAAATAATCCTGCAGCAACAGGAAATGTGAATTATTATGTGGATTATAATTAACAGACATTTGTGTAAGATTTCAAAGTGGAAATCACAAACTTCAGAAGCGATTTTAGCCTCAAATACACTACAAGTTTTTACATTTGCTGGATTGCAAGAATGTTCTCCTGCAACAGGGTGATCAAATTAAGATCCTACATCTGTAGGAGCCTAAGTGGCTCTTTACAAATGGCCCTGGCAGAAGGCCATGGTGGGACTGTACACCCGCTTGTGTCATGTTCCACTCCATTGAGCCCAACAGCACATCACAAGTTAGAATGATTAAGTCCTCTGTTACCCAAGCTGAGGTTACATACAGTAACAATGGGGGTTGGTGCTAGAACTAGAAGTTTGTGATGTACATTACAGTGTTTTATGAACATTTTAGATATTATAATGATGTTAAATCGTATTTAAGACGCCATTCATCACACCCAATGTCACTGTACATAGAAAACCACATTAACACACTCTAGGCTAACTTGTACAGTCAGTGCATTCACTACTGCGGGAACAGACAAAGAGTTCTGTTGGGCTTTATATGCTAAATGCTTTAATTGCTCGGATTATCAGTACTTGATTTGGGCAGGAGCTCACCGGAGGACCGGCACCTCAAACTATCTTCTGCTTGAGTTCCTGCACCTCTTATAGAATATTAACTCAAAAGTATTGAGGAGTTCCTGCACCTCTTATAGAATATTAGCTCAAAAGTATTGAGGAGTTCCTGCACCTAAACATAAACAGTATCGGCACCTATTTCATTCCAAGTCAAGCACAGCTGATTATTATGCCTGGCATGTTCACGTGTTCATTCTGCAATTGGAATATCTGATTGGTTCAGCTGCAGCGTTCTATCATGCATATAATCAATGTCAGACGAGTCCTTTCATTTCACAATGCTCAATTCCAAGTCTTAATTGGGACTTAATGTCCATTGGAAATGGCAAAATTAAGACTATAATTACCCATTGCCACATTACATTAATTATCAATGCTTGGTAAACAATGGCTTCAGTTCGGGCCATGCTCAGCCACAGCCCAATAGGCCCAGTGTTGCTGATCTTATCCCCATTTGCATCTACTGTATGCAGGTTAGAAAATAACGTAATTAGCAGCGCTACTGCGGGCGGACGTCTCTTCAGAAAAATCACGTTGATTGCTCATTAGTGTCTAATGAAAATGTAACCAGCCATAGACTCGTGTTAGAAGTTCTCATCATGGTTCACGCTCATACACAGGTAGCAGTTCTTTGACATTTCCAAATGTAGAATAAAAGGATGTGAACTATAAGCGTGCATTGTGCTCATGTGGTTTAATGTCAATACGTATTGAGCGGGCTTGGCAGAGAGAGAAAGAGAGAGCGAGAGAGAGAGAGAGAGAAATAGAAAGAGATGAAGCAAGAGAGAAAAAAACAGAGTGAGAGAAAGAGAGAGGGGGAGAGAGAAGAGAGAAAGAGAGAGAAATAAAGACATAGAGAGATAGACAGAGATAGACAGAGAGAGAGAGAGAGAGAGAGACTCCAGTGTTGATAAGTCTCACATGCTCTTCTGCTCCAGTTCCAGGAGAGATACATGCTATGATGTTACATAAAGCCATCTAGTTGCGTCATGCAAACTACTCTGTGCTGGACGGGGATGTTGATGGTGTTCGGTTCACTGCCTGTGTACGTGTTAGTGTGTGTATGTGTGCATCTGTGGGAAGGAAGGATAGCACACAAACTGGCTGACTATAATGTCCAACTAAATGCTTACTTGCAGGTTCCTTCTTGGCAATGCAACAACAATAAGAAATAATTCAATATACGAATATGATGTGATCTTCCTGTCTCTAGTGGTGTGGGGGCTGTGCTTTGGCAAAGTTGCTGGGGTTATATCCTGCCTGTTTGGCCCTGTCCGGGGGGTATCGTCAGACGGGGCCACAGTGTCTCCCTCCTGTCTCAGCCTCCACTATTTATGCTGCAATAGTTTATGTCTCTTTAACTTCATCTGGTTTTCCTTTCCAAATAAAGTTGAATATTTTTTTTCTCATATGATTTGAAACAGGATTCTCCTAGTCGTAGTAAATATGTGAACTGCGATATCATGAAATAATTAATCAGGGTAATCTTCCAGTAAATTGATAGGTGTTTCCCTCTCCCAGGTTTCAAAATTCAGTTTTCCTATGTTTTCCATCAAAGGTAATAGTTGCAAGATTTCTCAACTTTCTGGGATATGTACACCATTTCAAACAGCTCTAAAAGGGTATTATCATTTTCACAATTTTCACAATTTATTCCAACCTCATAGTGTATTCAAAACACAGAAAAATCAAGTTTTTGACTGCACTGGGCCTTTAAGCGATGTAAGTAGCTAGTTGATTTAATTCCTCTCCTAATAATGGTCTAATCATAAAGTGTTCATTGACACTTTCACCTCATTACAGTTCACCTTTCCAAAACCTCTGTTCGAATTTCCACTGTATTTTCTAAATGCACACCATGGCCACATCAGGTAGTAAAGACCAATGACGAGTCATACTCATATCAAGACATAAAATACCCATGTCACAACCACAACAATGTACTTCACAACCATACCAGAGGCGGTGTTACCCGTTGAGTTATCCTGCAATTGCAGTGTCAGAAGTTAACTCCAGTGGGTGACAGCTCAGAGACGGCCCTAAAAAGATAGCGCCGCCGCCCCCCTCGCAGGCGGGAAGGGAGGCTGTAATTTTGAGTGGTTTGAAGTGCACCAGGGAAGTGTGCAATCACGACCCCCTCTGACTGTCCTTATTTACTGTGATGCGGTCCTACTGGGAACCCGGTCCTCCTCAATCACATGCAAATGTAATTTATGTTCCCGGGTTTGCCACAGCAACAGCCCACCCACAAACTGGGGCATTTGCATGTGAAGATTGCGCTGGGGGGTGGGGGGTGTAAAGGGTAGGTACGTGGGAGGTGGGAGAGCGCTGTGTATGCATATTCAACAACCACTTCTTGCAGTTGTGTAACCATCTTATGTCACGTTGCAGGTTTCCTCAAGTTTTCACACAACCTTGTAAACCTCGTGCACATACTGTACACTAATACTGTACACACACACACACACACACACTCCAATCCTCAACATCCACACACACATGAACTCTATGCTGTTTTGTTCACTGAGCAGTCAATTTATATATTCCCACAAGGCAGTAGACACAACCAGCCATGGTCTTAAAGCCACAGTTGAAGAAGGACATTGTAGGATTGGTCAATTCTTTCTTCCATGTCCTCCCCTGAGTCCTAAGCCACTGAGCGTTTTCCCAATGGATTTTCCCAATGGATTGTTCCGATTTACAGAGACGGTTCAGGTTGAGAGACCATTTTCTTCAAAGGGTTAAAACCTCTTGAGACAGATGCACAAACACAGGGCTAAATAAATGGTTGTGATTGGCTAATCACAAACTGCGCTGACTGGCCTTGACGCCCACCAGGAAGCAACCAAAATGACTTGTAATGGAGAAAAATAGGAACTTTAATCACCTACTCTATCTTCAACATCATTGTTGTGAGTTAGTACTGGTACTAGAGTTAGTACTGGTCATAGACTGTTCTCTCTATTACCGCATGGCGAGTGGTACCGGAGCGCCGGTCTAGGACCAACTCAAGGACCAAAAGGCTTCTCAACAGTTTTTACCCCCAAGCCATAAGACTCCTGAACAGGTAATCAAATGGCTACCCGGACTATGTGCCCCTCCCCCAACCCCTCTTTTATGCTAATGCTACTCTCTGTTTATCATATGCATAGTCACTTTAACTATACATCGATGTACATAATACTTCAATTAGCCCGACTAACCGGTGCCCTCACACTTTGGCTACCCGGACAATATGCATTGTGTCCACCACCCACCAACCTCTCTTTTGCCCTACTGCTACTCTCCGTTTATCAAATATGCATAGTCACTTTTAATTTTTACCTTTATTTAACCATGCAAGTCAGTTAAGAACACAGTTGAAGTTTACATAAACGAGTTTTAATGACTCCAACCTAAGTGTTTCAACCACTCCACAAATTTCTTGAAAACAAAAATATAGTTTTGGCAAGTCAGTTAGGACATCTACTTTGTGCATGACACAAGTAATTTTTCAAAAAAAAAATTGCAGACAGATTATTTCACATATCATTCACTGTATCACAATTCCAGTGGGTCAGAAGTTTACATACACTAAGTTGACTGTGCCTTTAAACATCTAGGAAAATTCCAGGTTCCAAATTCCAAATTTGGAGGTATACCTGTGGATGTATTTCAAGGCCTACATTCAAATGCAGTGCCTCTTTACTTGACATCATGGGAAAATCAAAAGAAATCAGCCAAGACCTTTGAAAAAAAATTGTAGACCCCACAAGTCTGGTTCGTCCTTGGGAGCAATTTCCAAACGCCTGAAGGTACCATGCTCATCTGTAACAAACAATAGTACGCAAGTATAAACACCATGGGACCACGCAGCCATCATACCGCTCAGGAAGGAGAATTGTTCAATGACCCCAAATATACTTCCAAAGTTGTGGCAAAATGGCTTAAGGACAACAAAGTCAAGGTATTGGAGTGGCCATCACAAAGCCCTGACCTCAATCCTATAGAACATTTTTTGGCAGAACTGAAAAAGTGTGTGTGAGCAAGGAGGCCTACAAACTTGACTCAGTTACACCAGCTCTGTCAGGAGGAATGGGCCAAAATTCACCCAACTTATTGTGGGAAGCTTGTGGAAGGCTACCCGAAACATTTGACCCAAGTTAAACAGTTTAAAGGAAATGCTACCAAATACTAATTGAGTGTATGTAAACATCTGACCCCCTGGGAATGTGATGAAAGAAATAAAAGCTGAAATAAATCATTTCTCTCTACTATTATTCTGACATTTCACATTCTTAAAATAAAGTGGTGATTCTAACTGACCTAAGACAGAGCATTCTTACAAGGATTAAATGTCAGGAATTGTGAAAAAATGAGTGTAAATGTATTTGGCTAAGGTGTATGTAAACTTCCCACTTCAACTGTACAGCCTCGCCTGGTTCACCAACTACTTCTCTGATAGAGTTCAGTGTGTCAAATCGGAGGGTCTGCTGTCCGGACCTCTGGCAGTCTCTATGGGGGTGCCACAGGGTTCAATTCTTGGACCGACTCTCTTCTCTGTATACATCAATGAGGTCGCTCTTGCTGCTGGTGAGTCCCTGATCCACCTCTACGCAGACGACACCATTCTGTATACTTCCGGCCCTTCTCTGGACACTGTGTTAACAACCCTCCAGGCAAGCTTCAATGCCATACAACTCTCCTTCCGTGGCCTCCAATTGCTCTTGAATGCAAGTAAAACTAAATGCATGCTCTTCAACCGATCGCTGCCTGCACCTACCCGCCTGTCCAACATCACTACTCTGGACGGCTCTGACTTAGAATACGTGGACAACTACAAATACTTAGGTGTCTGGTTAGATTGTAAACTCTCCTTCCAGACCCATATCAAACATCTCCAATCCAAAGTTAAATCTAGAATTGGCTTCCTATTTCGCAACAAAGCATCCTTCACTCATGCTGCCAAACATACCCTTGTAAAACTGACCATCCTACCAATCCTCGACTTTGGCGATGTCATTTACAAAATAGCCTCCAATACCCTACTCAACAAATTGGATGCAGTCTATCACAGTGCAATCCGTTTTATCACCAAAGCCCCATATACTACCCACCATTGCGACCTGTACGCTCTCGTTGGCTGGCCCTCGCTTCATACTCGTCGCCAAACCCACTGGCTCCATGTCATCTACAAGACCCTGCTAGGTAAAGTCCCCCCTTATCTCAGCTCGCTGGTCACCATAGCATCTCCCACCTGTAGCACACGCTCCAGCAGGTATATCTCTCTAGTCACCCCCAAAACCAATTCTTTCTTTGGCCGCCTCTCCTTCCAGTTCTCTGCTGCCAATGACTGGAACGAACTACAAAAATCTCTGAAACTGGAAACACTTATCTCCCTCACTAGCTTTAAGCACCAACTGTCAGAGCAGCTCACAGATTACTGCACCTGTACATAGCCCACCTATAATTTAGCCCAAACAACTACCTCTTTCCCAACTGTATTTAATTTAAATTTATTTATTTATTTTGCTCCTTTGCACCCCATTATTTTTTTAATTTCTACTTTGCACATTCTTCCATTGCAAAACTACCATTCCAGTATTTTACTTGCTATATTGTATTTACTTTGCCATCTTGGCCTTTTTTGCCTTTACCTCCCTTCTCACCTCATTTGCTCACATTGTATATAGACTTGTTTATACTGCATTATTGACTGTATGTTTGTTTTTACTCCATGTGTAACTCTGTGTCGTTTTATCTGTCGAACTGCTTTGCTTTATCTTGGCCAGGTCGCAATTGTAAATGAGAACTTGTTCTCAACTTGCCTACCTGGTTAAATAAAGGTAAAATAAATAAAAAATAAATACTACCTCAATCAGCCCGACTAACCGGTGCCTGTATATAGTCTCGCTACTGTATATAGCCTCGCTACTGTTATAGTCTCGCTACTGTATATAGCCTCACTACTGTATATAGCCTCGCTACTGTATATAGTCTCGCTACTGTATATAGTCTCGCTACTGTATATAGCCTCGCTACTGTTATAGTCTCGCTACTGTATATAGTCTCGCTACTGTATATAGTCTCGCTACTGTATATAGTCTCGCTACTGTATATAGCCTCGCTACTGTTATAGTCTCGCTACTGTTATAGCCTCGCTACTGTATATAGCCTCGCTACTGTTATAGTCTCGCTACTGTATATAGCCTCGCTACTGTTATAGTCTCGCTACTGTATATAGCCTCGCTACTGTTATAGTCTCGCTACTGTATATAGCCTCGCTACTGTTATAGTCTTGCTACTGTTATAGTCTCGCTACTGTATATAGTCTCGCTACTGTTATAGTCTCGCTACTGTATATAGCCTCGCTACTGTTATAGTCTCGCTACTGTATATAGCCTCGCTACTGTTATAGCCTCGCTACTGTATATAGCCTCGCTACTGTTATAGTCTCGCTACTGTTATAGTCTCGCTACTGTATATAGCCTCGCTACTGTTATAGTCTCGCTACTGTATATAGCCTCGCTACTGTTATAGTCTCGCTACTGTATATAGCCTCTCTACTGTTATAGTCTCGCTACTGTATATAGTCTCGCTACTGTATATAGCCTCGCTACTGTTATAGTCTCGCTACTGTATATAGTCTCGCTACTGTATATAGCCTCACTACTGTTATAGTCTCGCTACTGTATATAGCCTCGCTACTGTTCTAGTCTCGCTACTGTATATAGCCTCGCTACTGTTATAGTCTCGCTACTGTTATAGTCTCGCTACTGTTATAGTCTCGCTACTGTTATAGCCTCGCTACTGTATATAGTCTCGCTAATGTTATAGTCTCGCTACTGTATATAGCCTCGCTACTGTTATAGTCTCGCTACTGTTATAGTCTCGCTACTGTTATAGCCTCGCTACTGTTATAGTCTCGCTACTGTTATAGTCCCGCTACTGTATATAGCCTCGCTACTGTTATAGTCTCACTACTGTATATAGCCTCGCTACTGTTATAGTCTCGCTACTGTTATAGTCTCGCTACTGTATATAGCCTCGCTACTGTTATAGTCTCGCTACTGTATATAGCCTCGCTACTGTTATAGTCTCGCTACTGTATATAGCCTCGCTACTGTTATAGTCTCGCTACTGTTATAGTCTCGCTACTGTTATAGTCTCGCTACTGTTATAGTCTCGCTACTGTTATAGCTTCGCTACTGTTATAGTCTCGCTACTGTTATAGTCTCGCTACTGTTATAGTCTCGCTACTGTATATAGCCTCGCTACTGTTATAGTCTCGCTACTGTTATAGTCTCGCTACTGTATATAGCCTCGCTACTGTTAGTCTCACTACTGTATATAGCCTCGCTACTGTTATAGTCTCGCTACTGTTATAGTCTCGCTACTCTGTATAGCCTCGCTACTGTTATAGTCTCGCTGCTGTATATAGCCTCGCTACTGTTATAGTCTCGCTACTATATATAGCCTCGCTACTGTTATAGTCTCGCTACTGTTATAGTCTCGCTACTGTTATAGTCTCGCTACTGTATATAGCCTCGCTACTGTTATAGTCTCGCTACTGTATATAGCCTCGCTACTGTTATAGTCTCGCTACTGTATATAGCCTCGCTACTGTTATAGTCTCGCTACTGTTATAGTCTCGCTACTGTATATAGCCTCGCTACTGTTATAGTCTCGCTACTGTATATAGCCTCGCTACTGTTATAGTCTCGCTACTGTTATAGTCTCACTACTGTTATAGTCTCGCTACTATATATAGCCTCGCTACTGTTATAGTCTCGCTACTGTTATAGTCTCGCTACTGTATATAGCCTCGCTACTGTTATAGTTTCGCTACTGTATATAGCCTCGCTACTGTTATAGTCTCGCTACTGTTATAGTCTCGCTACTGTATATAGCCTCACTACTGTTATAGTCTCGCTACTGTATATAGCCTCGCTACTGTATATAGCCTCACTACTGTTATAGTCTCGCTACTGTATATAGCCTCGCTACTGTTATAGTCTCGCTACTGTTATAGTCTCGCTACTGTATATAGCCTCGCTACTGTTAGTCTCACTACTGTATATAGCCTCGCTACTGTTATAGTCTCGCTACTGTTATAGTCTCGCTACTCTATATAGCCTCGCTACTGTTATAGTCTCGCTACTGTATATAGCCTCGCTACTGTTATAGTCTCGCTACTATATATAGCCTCGCTACTGTTATAGTCTCGCTACTGTTATAGTCTCGCTACTGTATATAGCCTCGCTACTGTTATAGTCTCGCTACTGTATATAGCCTCGCTACTGTTATAGTCTCGCTACTGTTATAGTCTCGCTACTGTATATAGCCTCGCTACTGTTATAGTCTCGCTACTGTATATAGCCTCGCTACTGTTATAGTCTCGCTACTGTTATAGTCTCACTACTGTTATAGTCTCGCTACTGTATATAGCCTCGCTACTGTTATAGTTTCGCTACTGTATATAGCCTCGCTACTGTTATAGTCTCGCTACTGTTATAGTCTCGCTACTGTATATAGCCTCGCTACTGTTATAGTCTCGCTACTGTTATAGTCTCGCTACTGTATATAGCCTCACTACTGTTATAGTCTCGCTACTGTATATAGCCTCGATGCTGTTATTCTTCGCTGTCTTTTTTACAGTTGTTTTTTATTTCTTTACTTATCTATTGTTCACCTAATACCTTTTTTTAACTTAAAAATTGCACTGTTGGTTAGAGCCTGTAAGTAAGCATTTCACTGTTGGTTAGAGCCTGTAAGTAAGCATTTCACTGTTGGTTAGAGCCTGTAAGTAAGCATTTCACTGTTGGTTAGAGCCTGTAAGTAAGCATTTCACTGTTGGGTTCGGTGCACGTGACAAATAAACTTTGATTTGATTTACTAGCTCCTGGGTTGATTTTCCCATCTGATCCAGGTCAGGGCTTTTAACTTGCATTTGCTGACACATTTGATATCTGCAGACTGTGACCTTGATTGAACCGACAGAAAATAAGACAGAAAGAATTGTAATCCTACACGAGAAGAGCAGCCAATATCCGCAATATAAACTGTAATATTGTGGATATCTAGTTTTCTCAGCTTGATAAGCCCAAAATAAAGTTTCATTTTTTCATTGAGATCTGAAATCAATAACCAATTGAAGTTGTGCCCCTAGAGCCCTAAGCGCTAATATCTCCCGCAGGCTCCTCCATTGAAGCCACACTACGTTAACAGTAATGTAAGCTCTTAAAACACAAAGTGACAGGGGACACTGAGGCTTTATTCTCCCCCTGCTTCGATCTTCCCTTCAGGGGCCGATTCCCTCTGCCAGGACAGGAAATAAGCACACCTCACCCCAGAGAGAGACGAGAGGGGACGTAGAGAGATGAACAACATATTGTGTCTACCTGAATCACCTTACTAAAAGTAACAAGAGTCCATTTCCCATGTGTGTTGAGGAAAACTCCATTTAAGTGATCAAAATAGTTAACACTTGGACTCCCAACAGGGAGAGAAGGAGCTCAAAGGTGAAAAACAAAGACAGCCTACAGTGCGAAAAAATATAAAAGAGAGAACTACACAGAAGTAGGGAGAAGTAGTTCCTCCTTTTATCTTCTCTGTACTTGTGAGGTGGAGAGGAGGAGGAAAGCTCCTCTGAGTGTGATGGATGGTGCTCATGAAGACTGCAAGAAAGAAATCTCAACGTTGAAACAATGACCGATGAGGCGACTGCGGCAGAGGTGGGATGATTGATATGGGTGACAAATGCCGTTAGCCGTGGTGACAGGGAAGGCCGTGATGAGCCCGGGCCGGATGACACTTCAGCGCTCGGCGGGAATGCCATTTACTCATCTCAAGGAAGGCGTTCCTAATATTGTCCCTGGTACCTAAAATAATATGGTCACGTTAGGGATTAGGCGGAGGTCACATTCAGTATGTTTATGACAAACAGGAAGTGATTTATCATACACTGTAGTGTGGAGTCACTGAAGCATGTTTTGCACCTACTGCTTTCTGCTGTGAGTCTTGGCTTGTTTCAGTATTGTTATTGAAATTCAATTACAGAGGGCGTATTAACACATTGTAGGTAAATGTGGTTTCATCCTATTCAAACTATCATCATTTGATTTTATGCTAAATTACTCGCAACTGCTCTTGCTAGTTTTCTAAAGAGACAGAACAAGCATGAGTCAACAGTCATTAGCTACACTCGCTGGTACAGGTGATTACCAGAATGCCCACAGTAATTACAATGAGGAGTATGTGAGTATGTGAGTAGAATGTATAGGTCTATGTGAGAAAACCTGATGAGAAATACAAAGCATTGCTGCCTTTCCATGGCACATACGCAGTGCTTGAATTGCCTCATGTACTACATGAGTCCAAATTCTATTTTCCCCAGTCATTTGTCATATTGATCTCGACTACAAGGTAATAGACATTTTGGCTGCCGTAATGTTTACGCCCACTGTTACATAGATTATAGTGCACCTCTGCCTTTGTGCCATCTAGTGCAGAGAGAGGGGGGTGGCTGGGGGCCATGCCAAGCTCCAGCCTGGCAATGCAGGCAGCCGTAAGGCGAGCACCCACCTGACAGGTTCCCCTGGGGCCACTGAAAGAGGCAAACGATAGCTGGCAGCACCACGTTTATTACCTATGCATTATTCACAGACAACGATAATTATCTGTCTGTCATTGGCAGAGAGACACAAAAAGCTCAGGTGTAAATGGGACTTGGTGCTTTACACACTGCACTGATTAATGACAGTTAGAAAACAACATGGATCTAGCAAATGGAAAACAGCTCTGCTAGGCCGTGTGAGGGACTGCTGAAGGGGGGGGGGGTCCTCCATCTTGACTGAGGGTGAGCACTATCGCCCTGCCGTTAGTCACGTTTATATTTAGATGGGGAGGAAGAGGAGCATCGAGGTGAGAAATATACTCTTTGTTTGTGTGTGTGTGTGTGTGTGTGTGTGTGTGTGTGTGTGTGTGTGTGTGTGTGTGTGTGTGTGTGTGTGTGTGTGTGTCTGTGTGTGTGTGTGTGTGTGTGTGTGTGTGTGTGTGTGTGTGTGTGTGTGTGTGTGTGTGTGTGCTCTGTCTGACCCAGAAAAACAGTTGTGGCAATCAGGCGATACATCATGGCAGTGGGGCGACACACTCTAAAATATAAATAACTCACTCTGTGCCAGTTACATGCATAATCACAGCGCAGAGAGAGAGAGGGAAACTGCTACTTTATGACCGCCAGCGATTGCAACACACTATTTTCATAGCTGAATTGTTTTATTTTCAAGATTTATCATAACAATTTGGTTTAAGTACAAAAAACCTTTTTGCAAACTAATTAGTTCAAGCAGCATGATTACATTAGTAAGAAAGCAACACATGTATGCCTGGAGAGAGGTGATTACAGACTAATCTATGTAACCATTCTTTCACATTGTGAATAACTCTGTTGTTGTTTTGACTGTTAGCATGGATTAATTAAGAAATGTGCAATCCGATTAAGGAGCTGTGAACAGTTACAGGCTCTTACTGTGCTGTCATTTTGTGTCTAGTGACTATTGGTGCTAAACTAAGGACTGCAAGTAATCCATCAGACTTAATCTTGCCAAATATTTGTACCGCTGCCAAAAACATGGATAGGACATTCAGTGCCTGGAAACTTGTCGTGTTGTGTTCTGTGTGGTAGCTAGACACATCCTGATCACTGCAAGCCTTTGGCAGCCCCATTGTGATAATACTTCAATAACTGATCACCAGAGGGAGTGTGTGTGTGTGTGTGTGGGGTAGAGAGAGGGAGGTAATGGTGGGGGGATAAAATGGGAGGGGGGGGTAGAGAGAGGGAGGTAAGAAAAGAGGTAAGAAATAGAGATACAAAGAGAGCCAGAGTCCTTGCCATTGAGACAAAAAAGTGGGTGCCAACCTGGAAGTAATTAAAGTATTTTCCGTGGTTCAACACTGCTAATCAGGCTCGGTGGTAATTAGAGAAGCTCCATGTTTGTTTAAAATGGGAAATTATAACCAGAGAGAGAAGGACACTGCAGACAAATAGGGTTTAATCTCATCTCAGCCTGGTGGAGGCTGTGTGGTGCAGAGCACAGAGAGACAGAAGACTGGACAGTAGGACAGTGTGCAGAGAGACAGACAGTGTTGAATCTCATCTCTGCCTGGAAGAGGCTGTGTGGTGCAGAGCACAGAGAGGCAGAGAGACAGAGAGACCGAAGGATGGACAGTAGGACAGTGTGCAGACAGACAGACACAGTTTTTAATCTCATGTCTGACTGGTGGAGGCTATGTGGTTCAGGGCACAGAGACAGCAGGCTGGAGAGCAGTGGGGGATCTTGGCTGAACAGAAAGGGCAGATAATACAGGACAGCAGAGGATGACCTTTCACTACTCACACCGGAGCCAACGGCAGAGCAGGGGGATGGAGGGAGGAGGGAGGAGGGCACAGGGGTTTTGGACAGACTCTAGACCCTACCTCCTGTACCCCTGTCTTCCGTCACAACCCCGGCCTCTGCGTCAGGAAGGTCACGTCACCACCCTGAGATATGAATGCTGACAGGTCAGGGTAACTGTCATAAGAATGAGCAGGGCGACCATCGCATCGATCCAGGCCTCTTAGTATAGGGCCATGTGGTTCAACTTTGCTGGACTAATTTCTTATTGCTTAACAAGAGTACAGGACAGTACAGAGGATCTCATCATGCCAAAGATGATTATGCTTGGGTGAACAACCTCATATACTATCTAGGACTCTTCATAGGTTGAGACTTCCCTACAGCGACTAAATGACACGCGATTACATTCAATTATCATGTCATTCATCCACAATGATTTTCTATGGCGTTGCATTCTATTACTCAGTGCATCCATCAGTATGTTTATGTTAAAGCCTGTGCCCTTTTTCATTATTCATATTTTATTTTTTTTCACCTTTATTTAACCAGGTAGGCCAGTTGAGAACAAGTTCTCATTTACAACTGCGACCTGGCCAAGATAAAGCAAAGCAGTGTGGCAAAACAACAACACGGAGTTACACACAACAACAAAAAACATACAGTCAATAACACAATAGAAAAATCTATGTACAGTGTGTGCAAATGTAGAAGAGTAGGGAGGTAAAGCAATAAATAGGCAATAGAGGCGAAATAATTACAATTTAGCATTAACACTGGAGTGATAGATGTACAGTTGATGATGTTCAATTAGAGATACTGGGGTGCAAAAGAGCAAGAGGATAAATAACAAGGTAAATAATGAGGTAGTTGGGTGTGCTATTTACAGATTGGCTGTGTACAGGTACAGTGATCGGTATGCTGCTCTGACAGCTGGTGCTTAAAGGTAGAGAGGGAGATATAAGACTCCAGCTTCAGTGATTTTTGCAATTCGTTCCAACCATTGGCAGCAGAGAACTGGAAGGAAAGGCGGCCAAAGGAAGTGTTGGCTTTGGGGATGACCAGTGAAATATACCTACGGGAGCACATGCTACGGGTGGGTGTTGCTATGGTGACCAGTGAGCTGAGATAATGTGGGGCTTTACCTAGCAAAGACTTATAGATTACCTGGAGCCAGTGGGTTTGGTGACGAATATGTAGTGAGGGCCAACCAACGAGAGCATACAGGTCGCAGTGGTGGGTAGTATATGGGGCGTATGAGACAAAACGGATGGCGCTGTGATAGACTACATCCAGTTTGCTGAGTAGAGTGTTGGAGGCTATTTGTAAATGATATCGCCGAAGTCAAGGATCGGTAGGATAGTCAGTTTTACGAGGGTATGTTTGGCAGCATGAGCATTGTTGCGAAATAGGATGCAGATTCTAGATTTAATTTTGGATTGGAGATGAATAATGTGAGTCAGGAAGGAAAGTCTAACCAGACATCTAGGTATTTGTAGTTGTCCACATAGTCAGAACCGTCCAGAGTAGTGATGCTGGTCAGGTGGGCGGGTGCAGGCAGCGATCAGATGAAGAGCATGCATTTAGCTAGGTTTACTAGCATTTAAAAGCAATTGTAGGCCACTGAAGGAGTGCTGTACGACAATGAAGCTCATCTGGAGATTTGTTAACACTGTGTCCAAAGAAGGGCCAGATGTATACAGAATGGTGTTGTGTGCATATAGGTGGATCAGAGAATCACCAGTAGCAAGAGCGACATCATTAATATATACAGAGAAAAGAGCCGGCCCTAGAATTGAACCCTGTGGCACCCCCATAGAGACTGCCAGAGGTCTGGAAAACAGGCCCTCCGATTTGACACACTGACCTCTGTCTGAGAAGTAGTTGGTGAACCAGGCAAGGCAGTCATCTGCCGACAAGAATGTGGTGATTGACAGAGTCGAAAGCCTTGGTCATGTCGATGAAGACGGCTGCACAGTACTGTCTTTTATCGATGGCAGTTGTGATATCGTTTAGGACCTTGAGCTTGGCTGAGGTGCACCCATGACCAGCCCGGAAACCACATTGCATAGCGGAGAAGGTACGTGGGATTCAAAATATTCCGTGATCTGTTTCTTAAATGTGACTTTCGAAGATTTTAAAAAGGCAGGGGAGGACGGATATACAGTGGGGAGAACTGTATTTGATACCCTGCCAATTTTGCAGGTTTTCCTACTTACAAAGCATGTAGAGGTCTGTAATGTTTATCATAGGTACACCAACTGTGAGAGACGGTATCTAAAACAAAAATCCAGAAAATCACATTGTATGATTTTTAAGTAATTCATTTGAATTTTATTGCATGACATAAGTATTTGATCACCTACCAACCAGTAAGAATTCCGGCTCTCACAGACCTGTTTGCTTATCTTTAAGAAGCCCTCCTGTTCTCCACTCATTACCTGTATTAACTGCACCCTTTGGAACTCGTTACCTGTATAAAAGACACCTGTCCACACACTCAATCAAACAGACTCCAACCTCTCCACAATGGCCAAGACCAGAGAACTGTGTAAGGACATCAGGGTTAAAATTGTAGACCTGCACAAGGCTGGGATGGGCTACAGGACAATAGGCAAGCAGCTTGGTGAGAAGGCAACAACTGTTGGCGCTATTATTAGAAAATGGAAGAGGTTCAATATGAAGGTTCAATCATGCTCAGTCTGGGGCTCCATGCAAGATCTCACCTCGTGGGGCATCAATGATCATGAGGAACGTGAGGGATCAGCCCAGAACTAGACAGCAGGACCTGGTCAATGACCTGAAGAGAGCTGGGACCACAGTCTCAAAGAAAGCCATTAGTAATACACTACGCCGTTATGGATTAAAATCCTGCAGCGCACGCAAGGTCCCCCTGCTCAAGCCAGCGCATGTCAAGGCCCTTCTGAAGTTTGCCAATGACTATCTGGATACTCCAGAGGAGGAATGGGAGAAGTGAGACATGTGGTCTGATGAGACAAAAATAGAGATTTTTGGTCTAAACTCCACTCGCCGTATTTGGAGGAAGAAGAGGGATGAGTACAACCCCAAGAACACCATCCCAACCGTGAAGCATGGAGGTGGAAACATCCTTCTTTGGGGATGCTTTTCTGCAAAGGGGAAAGGACGACTGCACCGTATTGAGGGGAGGATGGATGGGGCCATGTATCTCGAGATCTTGGCCAACAACCTCCTTCCCTCAATAAGAGCATTGAAGATGGGTCGTGGCTGGGTCTTCCAGCATGACAATGACCCGAACCACACAGCCAGGGCAACTAAGGAGTGGCTCCATAAGAAGCATCTCAAGGTCCTGGAGTGGCCTAGCCAGTCTCCAGACCTGAACCCAATAGAAAATCTTTGGAGGGAGCTGAAAGTCCGTATTTTCCAGCGACAGCCCCGAAACCTGAAGGATCTGGAGAAGGTCTGTATGGAGGAGTGGGACAAAATCCCTGCTGCAGTGTGTGCAAACCTGGTCAAGAACTACAGGAAATGTATGATCTCTGTAATTGCAAACAAAGGTTTCTGTACCAAATATTAAGTTCTGCTTTTCTGATGTATCAAATACTTATGGCATGCATTAAAATGCAAATTAATTACTTAAAAATCATACAATGTGATTTTCTGGATTTTTCTTTAGATTCTGTCTCTCACAGTCGAAGTGTACCTATCATAACAATTATAGACCTCTACATGCTTTGTAAGTAGGAAACCTGCAAAATCGGCAGTGTATCAAATACTTGTTCTCCCCACTGTAGGTCTGTAACAGTTTGGGTCTAGAGTGTCTCCCCCTTTGAAGAGGGGGATGACCGTGGCAAATTTCCAACCTTGGGGATTTCAGACAATACAAAAGAGAGGTTGAACAGGCTAGTACTAGGGGTTGCAACAATTTCAGCTGATCATTTTGGAAAGAGATGGTCCAGAATGTCTAGCCCAGCTGATTTGTAGGGATCTGTGAACCAAGGGCTATAACTGTTCTTAGTTCTACATTTTTTGAATGGGACATGCTTATTTAAGATGGCAAGGAAAGCACTTTTAAAGAGCAACCAGGCATCCTCTACTGACTGGATGAGGTCAATATCCTTCCAGGATAGCCGAGACAGGTCGATTAGAAATTCCTGCTTGCTGAAGTGTTTTAGGGAGCGTTTGACAGTGATGAGGGGTGGTCGTTTTGACCGCGGACCCATCATGTACGCAGGCAATGAGGCAGTGATCGCTGAGATCCTGGTTGAAGACAGCAGAGGTGTATTTGGAGGACAAGTTGGTCAGGATGATATCTAAGAGGGTGCCCATGGTAATGGATTTAGGGTTGTACCTGGTAGGTTCATTGATAATTTGTGTGAGATTGAGGGCATAAAGCTTAGATTGTAGGACGGCCGGGGTGTTAAGCATATCCCAGTTTAGGTCACCTAACAGTACGAGCTCTGAAGATAGTTGGGGGGCAATCAATTCACATATGGTGTCCAGGGCACAGCTGGGGGCTGAAGGGGGTCTATAACAAGCGTCAACGGTGAGAGGCCTGTTTCTGGAAAGGTGGATTTTAAAAAGTAGAAGCTCAAATTGTTTGGGCACAGACCTGGATACTAAGACAGAACTCTGCAGGCTATCTCTGCAGTAGATTGCAACTCTGCCACCTTTGGCAGTTCTATCTTGTCGGAAAATGTTATAGTACAGGATGGACATTTCAGGGTTTTTGGTGGTCTTCCTAAGCCAGGATTCAGACACGGCTAGGACATCCAGGACGGCAGAGTGTGCTAAAGCAGTGAATAAAACAAACTTAGGGAGGAGGCTTCTAATGTTAACATGCATGAAACCAAGGCTTTTACGGTTACAGAAGTTTTTAAAAATGAGAGCGCCTGGGGAATGGGAGTGGAGCTAGGCACTGCAGGACCTGGATTAACCTCTACATCACCAGAGGAACAGAGGAGGAGTAGGATAAGGTTACGGCTAAAGGCTATAAGAACTGGTCGTCTAGTAAGTTCGGAACATTGAGTAAAATGAGCAGATTTCTGGGCAAGGAAAAATAGATTCAAGGCAAAATGTACACACGAAGGTATGGTAGGATGAGAGTACCGTGGAGGTAAACCTCGGCATTGAATGATGATGAGGGAGGTTTGGTCTCTACAGGCACCAGTTAAGCCAGGTGAGGTCACCGCATGTGTGGGGGGTGGAACAAAAGGGCTATCTAAAGTATATTGAGCAGGGATAGGGGCTCTACGGTGAAATAAGACAAAAGTCACTAACCAAAACAGCAATAGACAAGGCATTTTGACATTAGGGAGAGGCATGTGTAGCCAAGTGATCATAAGGTCCAACGAGTAGCACTAGATGAGTCAGGGAGCCAATTCCGTAGTCACTGCTAAGTCAGGCAAGCTGGAGACACGGTGTTTCAGACAGCTAGCGGGCCGGGGCTAGCAGATGGGCATCCGGCGACGTTGCAACGGAAGAGCCTGTTGAGACCACCTCGGACGGTTACATCAGCAGACCAGTCGTGATGGATCGGCGGGGCTCCGTGTCGGCAGTAAAGGGCCCAGGCCAATTGGCAAAAGAGGTATTGTAACGGTAGGAATCCGGAGATGTTGTAGAGAAAAAGCAGTTCAATATGCTCTGTTGATATTGCGCTGTGCAGACTGGCAGGAATTGACCGGGATGAGGCTTGCTGATGTCCGAGTTAACGGTGAGGACCGCTAGCAGTGGCTAACTGACTACTAGCTAGTAGCTAGGTACAGTGCCTTGCGAAAGTATTCGGCCCCCTTGAGCTTTGCGACCTTTTGCCACATTTCAGGCTTCAAACATAAAGATATAAAACTGTATTTTTTTGTGAAGAATCAACAACAAGTGGGACACAATCATGAAGTTGAACGACATTTATTGGATATTTCAAACTTTTTTAACAAATCAGAAACTGAAAAATTGGGCGTGCAAAATTATTCAGCCCCCTTAAGTTAATACTTTGTAGCGCCACCTTTTGCTGCGATTACAGCTGTAAGTCGCTTGGGGTATGTCTCTATCAGTTTTGCACATCGAGAGACTGAAATGTTTTCCCATTCCTCCTTGCAAAACAGCTCGAGCTCAGTGAGGTTGGATGGAGAGCATTTGTGAACAGCAGTTTTCAGTTCTTTCCACAGATTCTCGATTGGATTCAGGTCTGGACTTTGACTTGGCCATTCTAACACCTGGATATGTTTATTTTTGAACCATTCCATTGTAGATTTTGCTTTATGTTTTGGATCATTGTCTTGTTGGAAGACAAATCTCCGTCCCAGTCTCAGGTCCTTTGCAGACTCCATCAGGTTTTCTTCCAGAATGGTCCTGTATTTGGCTCCATCCATCTTCCCATCAATTTTAACCATCTTCCCTGTCCCTGCTGAAGAAAAGCAGGCCCAAACCATGATGCTGCCACCACCATGTTTGACAGTGGGGATGGTGTGTTCACGGTGATGAGCTGTGTTGCTTTTACGCCAAACATAACGTTTTGCATTGTTGCCAAAAGTTCAAATTTGGTTTCATCTGACCAGAGCACCTTCTTCCACATGTTTGGTGTCTCCCAGGTGGCTTATGGCAAACTTTAAACAACACTTTTTATGGATATCTTTAAGAAATGGCTTTCTTCTTGCCACTCTTCCATAAAGGCCAGATTTGTGCAATATACGACTGATTGTTGTCCTATGGACAGAGTCTCCCACCTCAGCTGTAGATCTCTGCAGTTCATCCAGAGTGATCATGGGCCTCTTGGCTGCAGTTTTAAAATACAGTTTTATATCTTTATGTTTGAAGCCTGAAATGTGGCAAAAGGTCGCAAAGTTCAAGGGGGCCGAATACTTTCGCAAGGCACTGTAGCTGCCTAGCTTCTGAAGGGGGTTAAAAGTAGCAGATCCGTACCACATTGGGTGAGGCTGGCTGCAGGAGAGTATATTTAGTCTGTAGATGGAAAGTGAGATTAAAATATATACAAAATATATATGAAGAAAACGATATATACATGGGACTAGACGGAACAAGACAAAGACACACGTTCGACTGCTACGCCATCTTGGAGTGACTTGGTTATGCAAGTGTCAGAGGCATGTTATTCTGATGAATATTACATTTCCAGGCATCCAGTCTCTGGACAATAAACAACAGCAAATTGAAAATCACCATGAACAGTTATTTAGGATGGGGTGGCAGGTAGCCTAGTGGTTAGAGCGTTGGGCCTGTAACCGAACGGTTGGTGGATTGAATCCCCGAGCTGACAAGGTAAACATCTGCCGTTCTTTTCCTCAACAAGGCAGTTAACCCACTGTTGCTAAGCCATCATTGTAAATAAGAATTTGTTCTTAACTGACTTGCCTAGTTAAATCAAAATTTTTTTAAAAGGATGGGAGTTGAAGGATGGCTTTTATTGTACGGCAGTGAGTCACCTAAGTGGTTGATTGCTGGTAAATTGGTTGTGATGACCTGCCGTGATGAACCCTATTTCATGTGCAGGCCCATGCTCCAGTCCTGCCACTCATCTTGGACCTTTTCATTCCTACAGTGCTTGGTAGGGACGTCTACTGCTGAGGTAGAAAGCTTCAGGGCACCAAAAGTAGGCTACCGACAGGAAACGTGTCTCTCTCTGAAATGCTCATTAGGGTTGGCACATCCCTCCTCATCAAACAGACTATGACAACAATGTGCATGCGTTGTGTTTATTAGCCAGGATGGGAGGAACAGAGCTTCTGGGACTCAAAGACTATATATTTTGGATTTTTATCATTAACTACTATTTTATTTATTTATTTAATCTTTATTTAACTAGGCAAGTCAGTTAACAAATTCTTATTTACAATGACTACGTACCAAGATGCAAAAGGTCTCCTGCAGGTACGGGGCTGGGATAAAAAATAAATAAATGTAGGACAAAACACACATCATGACAAGAGAGACACGACAATACTACATAAAGAGAGACCTACAGTAAGATAACAGTACATCATGGCAGCAACACATGACAACACAGCATGTTAGCAACAACAACACGGCAGTGACACAACATGGCAGCAGCACAACATGGTAGAAACACAAAACATGGTGCAAACATTGTTAGGCACAGAAAACAGCACAAATGGCAAGAAGGTAGAGACAACAATACATCAGTGTCAGTAAGATTGTCCATGATTTAGTCTTCGAAAGAAGAGATGGCAATAAAACTGTCCACTTTAAGTGTTTTTGCAGTTTGTTCCAGTCGCTAACTGCAGTGAACTGAAAAGAGGAGCGACCCAGGGACGTGTGTGCTTTGGGGACCTTCAACAGAATGTGACTGGCAGAACGGGTGTTGTGGAGGATGAGGGCTGCAGTAGGTATCTCAGATAGGGGGGAGTGAGGCCTAAGAGGGTTTTATAAATAAACATCAACCAGTGGGTCCTGCGTCGGGTATACAGAGAAGACCAGAGAATAGAGTGCATAATAAGCATTGGTGGCAAATCTGATGGCCAAATGGTAAAGAGCATTTAGCCGCTCGAGAGCACCATTACCTGCCGATCTATAAATGACGTCTCCATAATCTAAAATGGGTAGAATGGTCATCTGAATCAGGGTTTGTTTGGCATCTGGGGTGAAAGAGGAGCGATTACGACAGAGGAAACCAAGTCTAGATTTAACCTTAGCCTGCAGATTTGAAATGTGCTGAGAGAAGGACAGTGTACCATCTATCTAGACAAACTCACAAGTGCATGTAGGAGGTAAGTACCTCAAGCTCTAAACCCTCAGAGGTAGTAATCACACCGGTGGGGAGAGGGGCATTCTTCTTACCGAACCACATGACCTTTGTTTTGGATGTGTTCAGAACAAGGTTGAGAGGAGAGAAAGCTTGTTTGACACTAAGAAAGCTTCCTTGTAGAACATTTACCACACAAACCGGGGAGGGACCAGCTAAGCATAAGACTGTATCATCTGCATATAGGAGCGGCAGGTAGCATAGTGGTTAGAGCATTGGACTAGTAACCTAAAGGTTGGAAGATTGATGCCCTAAGCTGACAAGGTAGTTAACCCAGTTAACCCACTCTTCCTAGGCTGTCATTGAAAATAAGAATGTGTTCTTATCTGACTTGCCTGGTTAAATAAAGGTAAAATAAAAATATATATAAATGGACAAGAGCACTTCCGACTGCCTGAGCTATGTTGTTGATGTATACGGAACAAAAATATAAAATCAGTCAATTGAAAGAAATTCATTAGACCCTAATCTATGAATTTCACATGACTGGGAATGCAGATATGCCTCTGCTGGTCATAGATACCTTAAAAAAAGGGGACCTCAGGATCTCGTCACGGTATTTCTGTGCATTAAAATTGCCATCAATATAATACAATATTGTGTTCATAGTCTGTAGATAATGCATGCCCGTACCATAACCCCACCATGGGGCACTCTGTTTACAACATTGACATCAGCAAACCGCTCGCCCACACGACACCATACACAGTGTCAAACTCTATAAAACGACATTGGAGGTGGCTTATGGAAGAGAAATTAACATTAAATTCTCTGGCAACAGCTCTGATGGACATTCCTACACTCAGCATGCCAATTACACACTCCCTAAAATCCTTCAGACGTCTGTGGCATTGTGTTGTGTGACAAAATTGCACATTTTAGAGTGGCCTTTTATTGTCCCCAGCACAAGGTGCACCTTTGTGATGATCATGCTGTTTAATCAGCTTCTTGATATGCCATGCCTGTCAGGTGAATGGACTATGTTGTCAAATGAGAAATGCTTACGGACAGGGTATTAAACAAAAAATATGCACAGCATTTGAGAGCAATAAGCTTTTTGTGGGATCTTTTATTTTAACACTTTATATGTTGCCTTTATATTTTTGTTCAGTATAAATTGAGAAGAGTGTGGGGCCTAGGGTGGAGCCTTGGGGTACACCCTTGGTAACAGGCAGTGGCTGAGACAGCAGATGTTCTAGCTTTATATACTGCACTCTTTAAGAGACGTAGTTAGGAAATCAGGCCAAAGACCCCACAGAGACACCAATACTCCTTAGCCGACCCACAAGAATGGAATGGTCTACCGTATCAAAAGCTATGGCCAAGTCAATAAAATGGCAGCACAACATTGCTTATAATCAAGGGCAATGGTGGCATAGTTTAGGACTGCAGTGTCACATCTAGCCTATATAGCTAGTTTCTTGAAGAAAATATATGCAGATGTACATATCCTATTTGCTGGGACTGAGGATGAACGGTTTAAGTACCCAATGACATAAGGATATGTTTGAGATAGTAAAGAGAAAGCAGAGCAAGTCAACAGCCTTTTCAATAGTTTCCTTGGAGGAGGCCATTATTTTTCTCCCATCCTGATCTACTCCCAGCCATCCCATAACGTTCTGAGAAACATATGTTTCTTTGAGCCCAATGTGCTAGCTGGCCTCTGCTCTAAAAACACATTTAGTCAGGTTTCCCATGACTCTTTAGATGGGCAACATGATTGTTGTGGCTATCTCTCTCTGTGGATGGATTGTATGGGATGTGTGATCCCATACATGGGATGGTCAAGAAGAAGGACAGAGTGCACCAATGGTAGATTGTCTTACAGCTGCCTCCAAACTGGAGGGCCGTAAAGAGGCTAGCATGAGCTTGCACTCTGATGATTCCCAATGCTAAATGCCATGGTGCCAGATGCCATGGTCATTTTAGTCATAAAAGCAACACAATTTGCAATAATAACAGCAAGGAGAGTAATTGAGGCCATTGTGTGAAGAAACTCGGCCCATAAAGCCAATTTATTCAGATTGTCAAAACAAATCAAATGGAGACCACAGACCATTTAAAGTGTAATTTCTCCCTCCTGAGGTAGTAAGTGTAAGGAGGTATAGTAAATGTTTATTTCATGTTGTCTAAGGACAGCATGAGGGAACTAGCGTGAATGTGATATTGTTATTGTTATTTGACACAATACATACCCTAAAACCTAGTCATCTAGATGGGAATAGAACATAAAATCCTAGTTATTCAACATTTCTCAATCTCTCCTGTATGGGGTGAAACCAGAGGCAGACACCTTGAAAATGTGTCTGATAAGTGCAGACAGGGTGAGGGCTCATGTCTTTTCTAGGAAACTCACCACCGTTTTCAGAGAGAGGGTGAAAAGTGTAGTCTATCAAAACAGAGTCAAATTATACCCTGAACACTCACCACTCTGCTGCCTGCGACACAGAATTGATTGCTTCCCAGTAATTATAAATAGCTCTATAACCCATGGCAGCGATCACAGATTAATACACCTCTCCTCTGCTCTGTCTCTGCATTAGTCCCCAGTCTGAATATACAGCATCAATCCATATCCACTTTGCCTACATAAAATCCTGTGCTTCTCCATCCTTTAAATCTATGTGGGTGGGGAGAATGCCCGGGCATTGACTTTCATCATGTCCTATTAGCCCAACAGCAGCAGACACTCTGCCAAAGCTTAGGCCCACTTTGGAAACATTGGGATGTATTAGCCACGGTAATTCAGCTCTGGTCTTTGTTTTGTGCGTGCCTGCTTGTCGAACAAGACAGCTTTTTACTTCTAAGTGAGGGGAATGCACCACAGAACACAGACTCCTTTCTGGCATTATTTCCTCCAATATCCTGTCTCTATCTCCACTGTTTCCTATCTTAATCTCTGCCGGGTCTTGTTGGGTTTTATCGCATGACTTCACTGGGGCAGAAAACAAAACAGGCATCTTCGGTCAAAAACAAAACAAAAGAGGAAAATTGAGAGATGAGAGTACAATGATGTGAGATAACGGTGGATTAGCAAGGGACAGACGGAGGGACTGAAAGCCATCTCTGAAATCACTCGGCTGTTTTGGGTAAAATGAGTCAGATGTGTCTCTGTACGTCTGTAATGGCTACTAGAAACTACACTTGTTCTCTCTACCTAGGAGCTACTGGAGGAGTCATTGTCAGGTCAAAGGACATCATTATGTCATGGTATGCCCTGCCAGTAGCTTCTGAAACCAAACTAAAGTACACTGCCAAATCTGGAGGAGTAAAGATATTGACATCATGCCATATACAGTATTGCTGCTGGCTGAGAGTTGTAGATGCTGCTACTGGACCCTCAAGGTGACCTTGGCCTGTAGAGGAAATCTTTAGCTTAGTTTGTATGCTTACCTTCATGCTAGCAAAGATAACATTTGTACATCTTTACGGTGAAACACAGATTTGTCCGAAGGTTATAGTTTATGGAGAAAAATCGATACATTTCCCAGGTGTAAATGGATTGATTTGCAGGATTATAATTTCTCATCATGAGTATCTTACTAGGACCGGAGGCAGCCTTTCTGCCTTGTCTGGGTCAGTTGACTGACAGACACACCCCTGATTTTAGGAGAAGCCTATACAGAAGGTCAGGAAATTCAACACAGACCAGAAATTGGACCTCAAAAGAGAAAAAGAGTATGGGAATAAAAATGTTTCTCCTCTCCACTCGCTGTCCCGAAAGAGACCTCTGGGCCCTGGCAATGGCTCATTTGGAATGCATGAATATCAATCATGTTCCAAGTACCGGGAGGGGCTGGGGGGGTCCAAGGGCCATTAAGGAGGGGTGAGGAGTGAGCCTGCTGCTCTGATCTGAGGCGCGTCTGCGTCAGTGCCTGACACGTTCTTCCACCGGAAGCACACCGACCAAATAAACAACGTCAGTCCTCAGCAGCCCATCCATCTCCACGCAGCATCCTGGAGAGCCCCGCCAGTGGATAAAGAGCTAATCAATCCCTCCACCATAATTCAACTGGCACATGTTGTCAATCAGGTCAGTGCAATAGTCGGAAGCAAACAGCCACCACTCCGAGAACTCTACACACAGAACATTTACAAGGAATGCACTCCAGGTCTTCAATGACAACACCCACACACTGTACGCATCCTTCCATATGCTGCCTGCCGTCCAGCCGGAGACTAAAGGTGCCACTCGCACAGAAGAACGGTTTTAATAAATCCTTCATCCCCTCTGCAGTGACAATCCTTAATAAGATGGATGAATTGACATGGAAATGCTCAATGTGGGTAATGACTATGTTTTTATGTCTGTTCTTTTGTCTGTTTGTAAGACAGAGCGCCAAAGACATTTTCCCACTCTGTGCAAACTTAATGGACAAAAACGTTTTCTAATCTAATCTAATCATAGATTCCTCATAAACACTCGTTTATTCCCCCACCACCTGCCATTCCGCTCCCCCCTTTTGGCAGGGCCCCTTTTTGCCAACGACTGGACCAATGAATTCAATCAGACTCCCAAGACACTGCCGATGTGATGCTTAAAGACACGTTGGTATTTGATTCTTAATTACAAGAATGAACGATGTAAAATGATCAGAATCGGTTGACGGTGATACTTATTCCTACGCAGATTTCTACAGATGCTCTTTAATTACTAACATAAAATGATATTTGCTGCTGGATAACACATGGCAACCTTGGGAGCCTTTTGCGTGTATCATCACGATAAATCAAAGGAAGACAATCTACTGAGGGGGTAAGAAATGTAGGCGTCAACATGATCAAACTTAATAACTGCAACCCTGTGCTCCACCCCATCTCCATGACCTATCCTTTAAGCAGGTAAGAAAAGTCACTTGTTTGAAATAGAATGTGTAAGGTGAAAGTGTGAGACAGTATTTTATTTTCACAAGTCTTTTTTGCAGCCCTGTTGTTTCTCTAAAGCTAGAATCCTCCTTTGCTATGTCCATTTTTGAACGTATGATATATATACCCATTGATTCTTGAAGAATAGAACTTAGAAATGCTTTGTGAGCTTAGTGAGATTGTCGTAACCCATCAGAATACAAAATATACGCTTATTTTACTCCAATGTTTGTGAACCAAAACTGTATACCGTAGCCTCAAAACATGGTTAAAACTATAACTTTGATATCAGGAATGGTCAGCCCATGAATTTGAGAGTGGTTACATTTCTCCAGGCCCTTCCCTCAGATTTTTTTACCAAAAACAGAGGTGTGGTCCTTGATTTGTTATTGTTTCAACAGCGGATTATAGCTTTAATGAGCGCAGGAACATTTCCATGATCTAGAGGGATAGTCATTAACATGGCTGTAGCTGAGGAACTACATCAAATAAAGCCACAGTCCATTATATAGAAGTACGGGGGTGAATAGGGCTGGTAGGGGGGTGACTAATACAACACTAGTAGAATTCCATTACCGTAGATGGATGAATTACGTTTATGCCATGCATTCAAATTGACGAGGCTAAAGGTGCCGAATTCCATTAAACTGCTCTGATTTCACATTAAATGCTCAATGCACCCTTAAAGCTAGATGGCTAACCGTAGCAGCCACCGCAGACACTAAGGGAGGAAGTCATTTTACAGCACATTATTAGGAAGATAGGGTTTCGCTTGTGCCTTTGCGCGACCGTGGACATGGTCGGTGTGTTGTCTGGTCTATTTGTAAAAAAATGTCTTAAAAAACATTGACTTTGTTAAATAAAAACTGATTGTCAAAGTCCAGTAAAGTCCTTGATGTCTGCTTCTTTTGAACACTTTCCCCCCAATACTTTATAGTCTCAGCAGATGGGCTGTCACATCCTGACCTTAGAGAGCCTTTTTATGTCTCTATTTGGTTTGGTCAGGGTGTGATTTGGGTGGGCATTCTATGTTTTGTATTTCTTTGTGTTTGGCCGAGTGTGGTTCCCAATCAGAGGCAGCTGTCTATCGTTGTCTCTGATTGGGAATCATACTTAAGTAGCCTTTTTCTCCACCTATGTTGTGGGATCTTGTCCTTGTATTGTTGCTGTTGAGCCCCACAAGCTGTACAAGGTGGTTCTCTCGTTCTTGTTTTTCTGGTTATCATTAAAGAATATGATTAACCTGCATCTTGGTCTAATTCCACAAACGACGATCGTTACATGGGCTTGTTATGCAAATGTATATTTGTATACTTCCACAATTCTTTATAGGGAACAGAGAGTGATTTGCTGGACGGTCCCTCTCTTTGGTCTGCTTCTTTCAAGGAGTTCTGATTTGGAGGTTGAATTATCTTCAAAATGAGGAAAAGGCTTGGTTTTATTAAAACTCACAAATTATCCTCGGTAGCAAGAACAAGTGGTGTTAATCTACATTGAGGGTTTACCCTTTCCACAGGCTTATCTAACTCAAAGGTTCACTCAACTAATATGCTTGACATGGGTACACACACACACACACGTGCACATGTAAGAACACATGCACACACATGCTTGACTAAATTGTCATACGCCAAGCTAACTTATCACCTATCTAGTTGTTGGTATTTTTGAGATGTACGGTGACTGTATTGAACAGACTTGAACATGTCTATTTTTGTGACAGTCCTTTACCCATGACATTGTAAGCCTGTAAATATACACAGGACATGCTGTACTTCAAACTCTGACATGGCTCTCACATTTACCCAGCCCCTCTCTCACATGGACATTGTGACATTTCTATCATAATATTCTGGGTAAGAGTATCCTGCATCTTTGGAATATTGGGCCAACTGCCTTTATGCAGCAATGATTCTCCTCTGAGGTTAAGTCCCCAAAGACGAGGCATTACTCACAGTATGTATACCACATTAAGGTTATTTGTCAGCATAATGATGTGCATAAAGTGTTTTTATGCTACAGTGTTCATTTGTTTCTAGGTCACAACATGATCTGACTACCATGAGACAGATGCTTTTCTCTGTTGTTGCCACTGTGATCAAAAGGATGCAACAGGACAGAAGGCGTCCTGATGAGCTCCCAGTCTCCGCACATCAACCACTTGATTTAAAAAGGAACGTTCGACTTTGAATGGCGCGGAGAAACAGCCATTCACAGCCACATCCCATTAAGTCAAGTGAAATCTCAAAGCGCAATTTGCTTTGAACAGTGGACATTAAAAAAATATGTGCAGATCTAAAAAACACCAAGTGTGTGGAATCGTCCCCACGGACTCAACTGTAGAAAGAGAAAGGGCCATTATCAACTGAGAGGTCTTAAGATTTTCACTGCCCATCAGTTTACTGCTTCTCCACTTCGTGTCACTGACACTAAAGACAGATAGCCAGAGAGATGAGGCCTGATGTATCTTTTAACGTTTGTCTAGATGGACCTGTCAGTTCTGTGGCAGTTGAGTTGAATGCTGCCATTGGCAAGGACAATGGAAGCACAGACAACGGCGGCTAAACAGACAGATACATCTTTTGGTCCCAAAGGGAAGGCAAAACGAGTGATTTGATCAACGCAAATGACCCACAAAGAGATATCATGCTTTGAAATAAACTTTGGATCTCAGCCAATGTTCCCCTGGTTGAAAGTTTCCCTTTTCTTTGATCTGATCAGACTGAGGGGGAGGGGCAGATAAACAGCCCAGTGTCTTTGTAGAACAGGTGTCTGGGCTGTTTGATGTGGGTCAGATGGACCAGCCAGGTGCCAAAAATACACCCAGCTGTCTTGAATAAAACATCTGACACACTGACTTCCTGACTGATGGACAGGGACGGCTGCATCTTTCCATACACCTCATTTCATAAGTTAATGAGAAACAAAATGTCCCCGCTGTATTTGGAAAATAGCAGGACAAGTAAGGAAACGGTGTATACATACTATTGTTCTGAACAGAATAACTGTATGGTATAGCAGTGCTATGTTTAGGTACAGGCCATGGCATAGAGAGTGGTCTCTGAGACCTCACTTTTAGCTTGTTGCTGTGAGGAGCTGTCCACTAGACTGCTGCTGAAATCTGCTAAACTGCAAGCTGGTGAACTCAGCAAATTGCCCTTCTGTGTGTGTGTTTAACCCACAATGCTTAATAATCAGAGAGCACAGCACATCCTTAACTTGCAGAATTCAGACAAGATCAGAGTTCAGTATTCTGTCAGCCAAACCTTCCATGGACAACCATAATAATATGGTATTTAATACCTGTCAATGATGATGCTAGTCAGACATGTCAAAGGCACATGTGTCTCACAGTCACACATCCACATATATACTGTAGGTTTGTGACTGTGTGGGGGCTGAGGTGTGAGGGAGAACAGATGATGCACTGGAGGAGTCATGTGGTTGGCACTGTTCTGTTAACGTCAGCCCCATCATTAAGTCCACACACCTCGGTGTCACCTCCCCGCGGAGGCGTTCTGCCCTGTGGAGGACGTGCCTGTCAGCCAGGCAGAGAGGGAGGAAGAGGTGCTGGTGTGGTGTGAAACTAACACATGAGACCCTGATAGGGCTTGTGTCCAGGCTAGCTGAGCAGAACAGGGACTGGGTCCAGGTCCCCAAGTGGAATCTGGGGAAACATTTGGAGAGCACCTTGGAACTAGAGGTGTTATCTGGCTGACATGAAAGGCCCAATACAGACTCAGCTTCAACCATCAACCCTGTACTAGCTAACACACCTAACCAATCATTCCTCCTCAACATTTAATGGTAAAAAGTTACAGAATAAATAAATACGCAATACTTTTATGGCCTTTTATAGAGAGATAACAAGATGACATGGGATTTCACTGTTCTCTGTCTAATGTAGTTATGAATGGGGCAGCAGGTGGTTAGAGCATTGGACTTGTAACCGAAAGGTTGTAAGATCAAATCCCCAAGTTGACAAGGTAAAAATCTGTCGTTCTGCTCATTTAGCTGCACATGTGAGAAATCCATGAGACTTTGGAGACACATTGGCATTGACTCAGTGTTTAAACCACTAGTTCACTGGCTTTTAAGCACAACTTCAAATAACGTTACCTGACAAACTGGGCTGAAATTTGGTTAAATAATGTGGAGTAAATCGGAGGGATTTAAGGGAGCATTAGTGTGATTCACGAGGCTCAGTTATTGAACTGACCCCCTGATGACCCCCTGATGGAGATTTCCAGTAGTTAGATGTCCTATGAAAATACATCCTGGTCTGATTCCTTTGATAGAGGCCAAGTAAAGTCATTGATCAAGGCAAAGGTAAAATCGCTGTTCTGCAAACGGTACCCTGGGGCCAAAGGACTCAGTGCATCTGGAACACAAACAATTTGTCAAATCAACGTCAAAGGATGTTTGCTGATGCAGACCAACACCAGGCGCTGGGCGGAAACAATACTTTTGCATCCAGGGGCAACTATAATGGACAGGAAATGAATGGAGATAACAGAGACAGGACAATGTACTACCACGCACACACACACATTCGTTTTGTGAATGTCCCGCAAGCTTAATGAATGGTAAATGTTATCTATGGCTGTGTGTCTAGTGAAGAGCTGCATCTATTGAGAGTGTGAAAAAGATATATAGAGCGAAAGAGATGGAGATAAGGAGGGAGAGAGACAGAGAGAGAGGGGGGAGAAATAGAGGCAAACAAGGAAGTGATAGCAAGTGGATGAATAGTAAACAGAGAGCCACTCAGTGTATTGTGATCTGTGGCATGAGATGGAGTTGGCTGTTGAGTGTGTTTACTGTTCCGACACCCCGCGTAGGCAGGGGTCAATCAAGAGCCACCACTTTGCAACAGTGGATGACAGGAGAGAAGGATATTTTTCTGTCCAATTCTGGGAACAAAGCAAACCACTTTGCTAACCTCCATTGCCAATACCACATACATCACAACAGTAAGCTCTGAGTTTAGCATGTCCAAATACAGTTCAACAACACCGTTAGCTTGAGGATAACATATGACTACACCGGCTTTTCATGACCACAGAAGAAGACAAAATAGGAAGTAGTTGGTTGTTGTCAGCTAGCTACTGTTTTTGACAATGCAATCCTCTTCCATCCTTTGTCATCCTCTTTCATAGCCTTTTTGCTGGCACCATCTATAAGTTTGAACTTTCCTTTATGTTTTAGGAATACCTTCATGTCGTTGTTTAGCTTTTTATATAACTTTTTTACCACATTAAAAAGATTGCTATCCAAAATGCTTGTGTTTAGCCGAGCTGTTTGCTAGCCACATTGACATTTTATTTTAGTTTTTATTTCACCTTTATTTAACCAGGTAGGCTATTTGAGAACAAGTTCTCATTTACAACTGTGACCTGGCCAAGATAAAGCAAAGCAGTGCGACACAAACAACAACACAGAGTTACACATGGAATAAACAAACATACAGTCAATAATACAATAGAAATGGTATATATACAGTATGTGCAAATGAGGTATGATAAGGGAGATAAGGCAATAAATAGGTGTGCAAGTAGAGATACTGGGGTGCAAATGAACAAGATAAATAAATAAATAACAGTATGAGGATGAGGTAGTTGGACAGGTGCTATGTACCTGCTATGTACCTGCTATGTACAGGTGCAGTGATCTGTGAGCTGCTCTGACAGCTGATGCTTAAAGTTAGTGAGGGAGATATGAGTCTCCAGCTTCAGTGATTTTTTGCAGATTGTTCCAGTCATTGGCAGCAGAGAACTGGAAATAAAAGTGTCCAAAGGAGGAATTGGCTTTGAGAGTGACCAGTGAAATATACCTGCTGAAGCGCATGCTACGGGTGGGTGCTGCTATGGTGACCAGTGAGCTGAGATAATGTGAGGCTTTACCTAGCAAAGATTAATAGATGACCATGAGCCAGTGGGTTTGACGATGAATATGTAGCGAGGGCCAGCCAACGAGAGCATACAGGTCACAGTGGTGGGTAGTATATGGGGCTTTGGTGACAAAACGGATGGCACTGTGATAGACTGCATCCAATTTGCTGAGTAGAGTGATGGAAGCTATTTTGTACATGACATCCCCGAAGTCAAGGGTCAGTAGGATAGTCAGTTTTATGAGGGTATGTTTGGCAGCATGAGTGAAGGATGCCTTGTTGCGAAATAGGAAGCCGATTCTAGATTTCATTTTGGGTTGGAGATGAATAATGTGAGTCTGGAAGGAGAGTTTACAGTCTAACCAGACACCTAGGTATTTGTAGTTGTCCACATATTCTAAGTCAGAACCGTCCAGAGTAGTGATGCTGGACAGGCGGGCAGGTGTGGGCAGCGATCGGTTGAAGAGCATGCATTTAGTTTGAATTGCATTTAAGAGCAGTTGGAGGCCACGGAAGGAGAATTGTATGGCATTGAAGCTCGTCTGGAGGTTTGTTAACACTGTGTCCAAAGAAAGGCCAGAAGTAGTCGTCTGCGTAGAGGTGGATCACAAAATCACCAGCAGCAAGAGCGACCTCATTGATGTATACAGAGAAAAGAGTCGGCCAAAGAATTGAACCCTGTGGCACCCCCATAGAGACTGCCAGAGGTCCGGACAACAGGCCCTCCGATTTGACACACTGAACTCTGTCAGAGAAGTAGTTGGTGAACCAGTCAAGGCAGTCATTTGAGAAACAAAGGCTGTTGAGTCTGCCGATAAGAATGTGGTGATTGACAGAGTCAAAAGCCTTGGCCAGGTCGATGAACACAGCTGCTCAGTATTGTCTCTTATCAATGGCGGTTATGAAATCGTTTAGGACCTTGAGCGTGGGATTCGAGATGGTCGGTGATCTGTTTGTTAACTTGGCTTTCGAAGACCTTAGAAAGGCAGGGTAGGATAGATATAGGTCTGTAGCAGTTTGGGTCTAGGGTGTCTCCTCCTTTGAAGAGGGGGATGACCACGGCAGCTTTCCAATCTTTGGGGATCTCAGACGATACAAAGAGAGGTTGAACAGGCTAGTAATAGGGGTTGCAACAATTTCAGCTGATAATTTTAGAAAGAGAGGGACCAGATTGTCTAGCCCTGCTGATTTGTAGGGGTCCAGATTTTGCAGCTCTTTCAGAACATCAGCTATTTGGATTTGGGTGAAGGAGAAATGGGGGAGGCTTGGGCAAGTTGCTGTGGGGAGTGCAGAGCTGTTGAATGGGGTAGGAGTAGCCAGGTGGAAAGCTTGTTGTGGATTTATCGGTGGTGACAGTGTTTCATAGCCTCAGTGCAGTGGACAGCTGGGAGGAGGTGCTCTTATTCTCCATGGACTTTACAGTGTCCCAGAATATTTGGGAGTTTGTGCTACAGGATGAAAATTTCTGTTTGATAAAGCTAGCCTTTGCTTTCCTAACTGCCTGTGTATATTGGTTCCTAACTTCCCTGAAAAATTGCATATCGCGGGGGCTATTCAATGCTAATGGAGTACGCCACAGGATGTTTTTGTGCTGGTCAAGGGCAGTCAGGTCTGGAGTGAACCAAATCTGTTCCTGGTTCAATTTTTTTTGAATGTGGCATGCTTATTTAAGATGGTGAGGAAAGCACTTTTAAAGAATAAGCAGGCATCCTTTACTGACGGAATGATGTCAATATCCATTCAGGATACCCAGGCCAGGTCGATTAAAAAGGCCTGCTTGCTGAATTAAGTGTTTAAGGGAGCGTTTGACAGTGATGAGGGGTGGTCGTTTGACCGCAGACCCATTACGGATGCAGGCAATGAGGCAGTGATCGCTGAGATCCTGGTTGAAGACAGAGGAGGTGTATTTGGAGGGCAGGTTGGTCAGGATGATATCTATGAGGGTGCCCGTGTTTACGGATTTTGGGTTGTACCTGATAGGTTCCTTGATAATTTGTGTGAGATTGAGGGCATCAAGCTTAGATTGTAGGATGGTCAGGGTGTTAAGCCTGTCCCCGTTTAGGTCACCCAACAGCACAAGCTCTGAAGATAGATGGGGAGCAATCAATTCACTTATGGTGTCCAGAGCACAGCTGGGGGCAGAAGATGGTCTATAGCAAGCGGCAACGGTCGGAGACTTGTTTCTGGAAAGGTGGATTTTTAAAAGTAGAAGCTCAATTTGTTTGGCCACAGACCTGGATACTAAGACAGAACTCCGCAGGCTATTTCTGCAGTAGATTGCAACTCTGCCACCTTTGGCAGTTCTAGCTTGTCGGAAAATGTTATAGTAAGGGATGGAAATTTCAGGGTTTTTGGTGGTCTTCCTAAGCCAGGATTCAGACACGGCTAGGGCATCCGGGACGGCAGAGTGTGCTAAAGCAGTGAATAAAACAAACTTAGGGAGGAGGCTTCTAATGTTAACATGCATGAATCCAAGGCCTTTACAGTTACAGACGTAAAAAAAATGAGAGCGCCTGGGGAGTGGGAGTGGAGCTAGGCACTGCAGGACCTGGATTAACCTCTACATCACCAGAGGAACAGAGGAGGAGTAGGATAAGGTTACAGCTAAAGGCTATAAGAACTGGTCGTCTAGTATGTTCGGAACATAGAGTAAAATGAGCAGGTTTCTAGGCAAGGAAGAATAGATTCAAGGCATAATGTACAGACAAGGGTATGGTAGGATGTGAATACAGTGGAGGTAAACCTATGCATTGAGTGATGATGAGAGAGAAATGTAGCTATGTAGACTCTGTTTTCATCATGCTAGCTAATAAGTACTGTATGTGTGATTGAATGGAAATATGCAATATGTTCATATTGATAAACATACACATTCCACTTACCTCTTTTGACCTGCCACCAAGGAGACCCTCGACATAAGAAGACTGGAGGCCATTGTTGGTAAGACTGACATTGCTTACCAAATTTTTGGACCTCTGTTAGCAGATGATTGATAATGGCTTGTAATTGGTTGTGTCTTGTGCTTGTTTTTATTTTCTAAAAGGTTTCATGGTGGAGAAATATGGCTGCAACAAAAAAGAGGGTCTGAAGATAGCTAAGTCAATGCTGAATGAAGCACAGCTTCAAAGGCATAAAAAATGTGTAGATATGTAATTTGATAAGTAATTAATTTAACACGTTCAGAAAATGCAGTTCCGTTTGTACAAGCTTATTATTTCTTGTTTGATGACGTAACTACAGCTAGAAACTTGAGGAACTAACATGTGTACTAGTCTAGTAGTGACACAATGGTGAAAAAGAAGATGCCAATAGTGATTCTGAGTAGGTAAACAGTAGCAAATGTGTCTGTTTAAATAACAATTCAGAAGGGTTTGTAGAAAAATAAAAAGAACCTATTCTAAGCTATTCAGTCGTGATCAGTAGTGACAACACTACACACACAAATGGCAGTAGTAATTCAACAGGGATTAAGTAGACATACAGCAGTAATGTGTAGGCATTACTGTAACAGGATTCTTCCTGGGAAGGAGAGGCAGACCAAAATGCAGCGTGGTTATCTTTATACATCTTTAATCAAGATGATAACGAACAATTACAAAAACAATAAACGTGAAAAACCGAAACAGCCCTATCTGGTGCAAACAAACACAGAGACAGGAACAATCACCCACAAAACCCAACACCAAACAGGCTACCTAAATATGGTTCCCAATCAGAGACAATGACTAACACCTGCCTCTGATTGAGAACCATATCAGGCCAAACACAGAAACAGACAAACTAGACACACAACATAGAATGCCCACTCAGATCACACCCTGACCAAACAAAACATACAAACATACAAAGCAAACTATGGTCAGGGTGTGACAATTACATAGTAATTCCATAGTGAACGTGTAGGTTTTAAGATGTGGATCTGCACCAGTCCACCCAATGGAGATTGGAGTATCTGTCCATAGGACCGCTTTAAACCGTACACTCCACAGAGCTGGGCTTTACGGAAGACTGTCCAGAAAAAAAGCCATTGCTTAAAGAAAAAAAGAAGCAAACACATTTGGTGTTCGCCAAAAGGCATGTGGGAGACTCCCCAAACATATGGAAGAAGATACTCTGGTCAGATGAGACTAAATTGTGCTTTTTGGCCATCAAGGAAAACGTTATGTCTGGCACAAACTCAACACCTCTCATCACCCCGAGAACACCATCACCACAGTGAAGCATGGTGGTGGCAGAATCATGTGGTGGGGATGTTTTTCATCGGCAGGGACTGGGAAACTGGTCAGAATTGAAGGAATGATGGATGGCGCTAAATACAGGGAAATTCAGAGATTCACTTTCCAGCAGGACAATGACCCTAAGCATTCTGCTAAAGCAACACTTGAGTGGTTTAAGGGACAAACATTTAAATGTCTTAGAAAGGCCTAGTCAAAGCCCAGACCTCAATCCAATTGAGAATCTGTGGTATGACTTAAAGATTTCTGTACACCAGCGGAACCCATCCAACTTGAAGGAACTGGAGCAGTTTTGCCTTGAAGAATGGGCAAATATCCAAGTGGCTTGATGTGCCAAGCTTATAGAGACATACCCCAAGAGACTTGCAGCTGTAATTGCTGCAAAAGGTGGCTCTGCAAAGTATTGATTTTGGGGGGTGGGGAATAGTTATGCACGCTCGAGTTTTCTTTCTTTTTTTGTCTTATTTCTTGTTTGTTACATACACAAAAAATGTGTGTTAGTCATGTTGTGTAAATCAAATGATGCAAACCCTTAAAAAATCTATTTAATTCCAGGTTGTAAGGCAACAAAATAGGAAAAATGCCAACGGGGGGAATAATTTCGCAAGCCACTGGTGTCAAATCTAGTGATTTGAATTGTAAATATGTAGTGTTCACCAGTAGTGAAACGTACCAATGTATCACTCATTACTACAAAAATGATGACTGGTGTACTAGACATCACAATAGTAATCAAGTAGCAAAACTAGCAGGTTTTGTGTAGCTCTTGTGAAGTAGTGATGAGTAGTAATTCTGTAGTATTTTTTCATGAGGGTGTAGAAGCTTGGCAGAGGCATCGCCACAGGTGTAAGGTCTTGGTGCCCCGCGTGAGTTGCAGACGGCTGGTGAAATGGGGTGCTAATTCAGGGTTAGTACGGCTTCATTGTAGCTCACAGAAATGCCATTCAGCGCCACTCAAATGTAGCATACACACTCCACTCTTCCATCTTTCTCCCGAAATAGCTCCTGCCTCCCACAACATTTGAGCTCAGTTCCAATCTCCTTTATCCACGTTCCAATAATGGCATAATTGAATATTCATATATGAACAGATGCAGATGTCACGAGAGTCTGTTGGTGGCCACTGATTCATCAAAAGGGGCCGTCACATTTCAGGTTGCAGCAGTATCTAGAGGCAGTGAACCTCACTGCAGCCATCTATCCATCATCTGAAAAGGCAAATGAACCACTCTGTTATCCGAAAGAGTGAACGACTCCAGCCTATATGGGTGGGAATACTAATGTGCAAATGAACCTCACGTCTTTAAGAGCCTCTAATCCATTACAGTCATTCACATACACCTTCTAGCAATGAACCCATGTGTGTTAATGCCCTGGATACCTTTATGAATTCACAAAGCTGGAGTGACTGGTGCAGATCCACGGACCTTCCTTGTTTTATCCGCATGCTGTACAGGTCTGTGAATGCTGCACAAACACAGCCGTGTTTAGTCACCGTCTGGAGGGTCATGACTGTCTGTGCTTGGTTGTACCCCACGGCCCACTGGGGGTTCTTAGCAGGGTTGGGCGGCCGCACGGGGAGGCTGGGTTGCCAGGTTATTAATGGAAGATTCTTGGAATATGTGAGTGGGGCCCCTGAGGGCCGGAGGGACTAAGCACGGTTGGTGAGAACTCTGACATTGAGGCAGTCCTTGCCTCCTGCCGGCCACTAAATAGAAACAGTTTTAAAAACCCTCTATGTAGCTAGGACCCATGGTGTTTAGTGGCTACTGCTGGCAGGCGGACAAGTTCCTGCTCTTTCCTTTTCAAGAATATCTGGTGTTTTTTATTTGTCTGCTGTTCTTTTGTGAGTACAACGTGGGTAAATACTTGTACATCTATTCTAGTGCGGTGGCCCTTTACACTCGTACCCGTATACAGGTTGAAAATTGAATATTTGGGAACTACTAAGTGCCTAAATTCGAACATAATGTCAGAGTTCTGGCTCTGCGATTCAGAGCTCTGAATGGGTTTTGACTGACAGATGTTCTGAAGGTGAACCACCCCTCCCGCAAATCAGGCAACTTTTGCACATTTTTTGTTGTCCGAGTGAGGGAAATGCTGTACATTAAGAGGACTCAATGTATATATTTTGAAAGATGAGACGTTGAGGATTATAATAAATATTGCATTATAATAAGTACTGCTTTAATGTCATACATGCAAGCCAAACACCCGTGAGTCCAAATGTGCACATCACATCTCCAAATCATACAACTCATGTCAAATACAGTTTCATCATTTATGTTCACTATGTTTGATGTACAGTTACAAGATGACATGTCGTCATACCCGGGGTTGTTCTGAACAGAATTAGCATATGTTTGTTGATTGTGAAGTGAATTTGCGGCACGCACCTGAATGCGCACATGACTCCTTTCTATGCGCACAAAAATGACGCTCTGTTTCTCTGCATTGCCTTGTGAAAACCTAACACTGTAAGATCATATTTTATAACTTAGCTAGTCATGTTGGCAATAGAACAAGCCTTCAAATCATGCCCACCTGACCCAGATTGCGATTTATAATGGACCGTTTCTTGTGTGATGACGGGAATGCAGGGCTGTGTTCCAAACAAAACAACTACAAGTGTGCTTGCTGTAGTTCCTAAATGGCACAACTAGGAGAGCTAAATAAAAGCACCTTATAGTTCAAGACTCTTCTTTGGGTCATAAAGAGCATTGAAATTACTTAGTAACTGTGCACACTTTGGAGAGGTTTGTGGCCACTTGGAGACATTCAAACCTTTGTCATTCTTTTGTCTTACATTATGTTGCACCTACAACACATTCTTATCGTGTTACTGAATGTACCCAGAGTATTTTCAGATTTCATTATCAACAAATGCTGTGAAAAGTACAGTAAATGTCAAATGCACATAAAACAGCATAATGTTTTGATTGACCTTTGGTCCCCTTTTGTCTAATAACCTCCCCATTCTCTCCAAACTGTTTCCTTTCAATTGATACCATGGTTATGCATATGCTTTTTATACTTCTTCAATGTAGCCCTATCCACACAGGCCAATTCCCATGTGTGTAAAGGGGTAACACAAAATACCTATTCAATAAAAAATTGTTTATATTGACAGAATGTAAGGAAATCATGAATGACATTGATGCAACAACACTGATGCTGATGAGGAACATGAGAAGACCATTTCGACATATGATTGATCACCAGAGCAGTCTGTTTTCTCTCAAGGCAAGACTATTTCTATGGATCGATTTATGATCCTTAAATTAAGGTGAACAGACCACAGCATAGCCAACAATGGGCTAAGCAGAATGGCTTAGAGGTGAACAAGTCCAATCCTTCTCCATCGGCTCCTTCGGCTTCTGTGCTGCCCTAGGGTGGGGCACACTAACCAATCAGAGTGTGCTGTGCTGCCCTAGGGTGGGGCACACTAACCAATCAGAGTGTGCTGTGCTGCTCTAGGGTGGGGCACACTAACCAATCAGAGTGTGCTGTGCTGCCCTAGGGTGGGGCACACTAACCAATCAGTGTGTTCTGTGCTGCCCTAGGGTGGGGCACGCTAACCAATCAGTGTGTTCTGTGCTGCTCTAGGGTGGGGCACGCTAACTAATCAGAGTGTTCTGTGCTGTCACAGGTGTCAGACAAGACAAGAAGACAGTAGACATGAGTCAAACGGAATTAGTCAGCAAGAGACTGGAATAAATGCTCTTTCAAATAACATCAAATGCTCGGAATGCTCTTTTTGCATTGAACGCTAAATGAATTATGAAAGGGTTCAACTCAAATATCTTGTCATAAAATAGTAAGGTACTGTATGAATTTGATTTCCGCAAAGATAATATTAACAGGTGAATCTTTTTTTTATCCTACAAAGAGCACACAAAGACCATATAAAGGAAAGCTGACAGAAGCTGAAAAAATGATCTAAGATTCACTTGTTGGAGTTAACAAAGCCCTTTGAATAATTCAATGTATTACTGTATTAGCATAGTATTAGCTAGTTTTAGCATACACCTCTTGAAATCACTGCTGCAGTGGTGTGTGCAAGGTTGAATAGTTTAACCCATTTACACTCCATGGAAGGAAGCTGATAAATAATTTACTGAGCAACATCTGAAACAATGCTGCATGTTCCACATGCATCTGGACTGGGGTGAAATACCTTGATTGTTTCCCACATTAGCATAATTGTCATTAATGCAAGCAGCCTCAACGTTTGTTGTACAATGCACAACGCATGCATAATCAATGTTTCTTAGTGACCGAGTATGTTCCTGAGATGAAAACAGGAGGAAATCTGCCGTTATCATATCTCTGCTATCATCCACCATGTCTCAGGTGAGATCTATGTCATCCTGCACCAATTTGCATATAGTACGCAATTAAAATAAACCGCCAGGAAAACAAAGTAACTGGCGTGAATAGAATGGTTTGGCACCTAAGGTTCTTGGTTCCCAGTAGCAAATGGGAAGAGTATAGGTTATCAACAGGGGAAGGAAATGGGTGTTACGCATGCTCCACGCCCCAGAAGACAGTTGTTGCCCATCCATATAGTCCATCTTGTAGCAGTCATTTGCTGTTGGTTGTGCTAGGTGTTGCTAGGTGTTGGCCCCATGCTGGGGAGACCTAGCAGATGGACAAGGTCAGACGAGACCCAGCTGAGATCTATCTAAAAGCCTTCCCACCTCCTGGCCTGGACACACACTCCCATTCTCATCTCACTGCCCATTACAATCAATCAAACCGCAAGCCAGGGGGAAATTGCACACCCAATTTACGCCCACAACTTTGTTATCGACGGCTGCCTCACTTTTGTAGTGGTGGAACAATGACGACAAACCCCCTGAGTGGGGTCCTCTGTGCGCTGAGCAAACAGCTATTTGTTGAGATTGCTTTGATGGTGTTGTAGGAGGCAGAGTGACGGCTAGCAGAGCCTTGCTCGGAGTTTGATATACCTTCAGTTCAGAGGGGACATGGCCACAGGAAGTCTATATACTGTAGGAGGGAGTTATATTTTTTGCCCCAGATCTTATCTTCCTTCGTTTTCTTTCTCCTCAAGAGTATTCATCTGACTGTAGAGTGAAGTAAAAATCAATGGCGAGAGCAGTGGCGAGATATCTATCACCGTACATATGGGAGGGGACAGCCATGTTTCATTAGACATTCAAGGCCAATCTGTGCAGGGGATGGAAGGCAGGATGTCAAGGTAATGAGTTAATTTAGGAGATAAGGAACGGCAAATGTATGCTCTGAGATTTCCCCACCAGCAACAATATGGACTCTCCAGCCACCACCCACTGAAGAGAGGAGAAAATGGCCACTATTAATGCTGCCAAATGTGATAAAAATGGCCAAATATGCAAATGTTCTACATTCTCTACATTTATTCAATAGAAAATGTTACATCTTATGCTTCAAGCTGTGCAATACAAAAGTCTCAAGGTTTAATAGAGAGGAATATTATCTGTTACTACACTCCAGACTTCAGACTAGACACAGAGCTAGTACTACAGTTTAGCCAATTTAACCAGATGCATGGCTATTATCCCCAATGGGGCGAGTTGCCCTCTTGGCGCTGTGGTAATAAGTGTTGTTTTCTGTCTGACTGGGTGGACATGTTTTGGGGAGGCCTCCTCTGTCTGGCTCTGGAGAAGCCTGGCTCTCTCTCTCTCGTGAAGATACATCCCACTGGACACAGACGTCAATTCAACATCTATTCCACATTGTTTCCACATCATTTCATTGAAATGATGTGAAAACAACGTTGATTCAACCGGTGTGTGCCCAGTGGGATGTGCCGTTCCGTAAGCATGCCTACTCATTTGTATTGTCCTTCAGGGGATCCCCAAATTCGTCAGACTGTTCCATTGATGGAGGGAGACCAATCAAACAAAATATTAAACTAAGCTAGTTGTCGCTATTTTTCACTTTTTTACATTTTCATTCTGAGAGCAGCAGAGGCAGAGCTATGGGCTTATTTTGCTATGTTATTATTATAGCAATTGACACGTGCTTAGCTCGCGGGCAATTTCATCTTTCAGCCGCAAGAGAGAAAAATTGAAGAGCCATGACTGGGGGTGTAATGTAAACGCAGCACCCTGAAAGACAATGGACTGGAAGAGGGAGGAGAGGCTCATTTTACAGATTAGGGAGATAACTAGATGGAGCACGTTGTGGCTTGTAACAGGGAACTGCTTGTGTTCATCTACAGCACTCACAAGGGAGGAAGAGGGAGGGGTGAGGGAGGAAGAGGCGGCATGACAACCCACGGCAGGCGGGAGACATGGTTGCCATGGTGACAAACAAGGATGTTTGTATCAGAGGCTAATCTCGTCAGGCGGCCATGAAAGCCACACACACCTTCCACCGGGCAGTAATGGAGAATCACCGGAGCTCGACACTGGCTATTCATTCCAAAGAGGGGGGGTGGTGAAACAGGTGTGGGAAAGGTATATCTTTTCTTATCACTCGGCATCCCTCCTCAATCAGGGTCTAGTCGAGCCGTGACCGGAAGGGGGGTTCTATTCTAGTACAAGTCGGGCTGGGGCTGCCATTGGTCTAGCAGCTATAATGTTTACTACAGCCTTGCTCTTCGGAAGGGAGGGACACTAGCATCCACATACCAGATTTCACTGTTTACTACACATTATGGCCACACTGAGTGTATTTGTAGATTCATTAACAGCAGGATATCACATTTCATTCATCCTTAGTAAATGATCAACAAGGATCAACAATGACCTTGGTAGTAAAACAATAGAGGAATGTGTCACACCCTGACCATAGTTTGCTTTGTATGTTTCTATGTTTTGGTTGGTCAGGGTGTGATCTGAGTGGGCATTCTATGTTGGATGTCTTGTTTGTCTATTTCTATGTCTGGCCTGATATGGTTCTCAATCAGAGGCAGGTGTTAGTCATTGTCTCTGATTGGGAACCATATTTAGGTAGCCTGGGTTTCACTGTGTGTTTGTGGGTGATTGTTCCTGTCGCTGTGTTTTGCACCAGATAGGGCTGTTTTTGGTTTTCCATGTTTATTGTTTTGTAGTGTTCGTGTTTATCTTTTTGTTATTAAACATGAATCAAAGCTGCATTTTGGTCCGCATCTACTTCACCTAAAGAAAACCGTTACAGAATGTCATTGGCTAGTGTGGGATTCATCCAACCAAATCTCCTCCTACCGAGTCACATCAGGGCGGAGGGAGGTCAAGAGCCAGACATTAAATACACTGTTTATAATCAATGTTAGGGGTATGGGATGTTATGATCTGTACACTAAAAAATACCGTCCATACCCACATGTACTGATGTCATTCGTTTCTACTAGGCTAATCAAGTTAGTATGGCTACACAAACTCAACGAAGGATGTTTTCTGACATGGATGCAGCAGTAAGACATTGATTGTAATTGCGTGTATGTCTTGGTGGTGGCGCTGTGTCTTGTACATTACTGTCTGTCCTGTCCTTTATGACTCATGCATCTTCCAAGGGCACCAGAGGCACTTGCTGTTGTTGCTGCTGTGCAATAGCTCAGAGGCCAATCTCTTGGAAGTAGTTTCTCTCATTTCGAAGCTGTCATGCTGGCCCTATTTGAGGGATTTCAACAGAGGGACGGGAGATAAGTAACTGAACGCGCTATTATAGTCAAATGCAATATAACAACATAAAGCAGCTCTTCAATAACTCGCAACGTGGATCTTCTGTACTCAGACTAGGCTGCTTTGTCCAAACAGATACTGTATTAAGAAGCTATTCAGTCTAGCTGTCATGTCTTTTCACCCTAAATGTAATATAGTGGCATGAGCCAATTTCCTGATCCTCTTTTTATTGTTAACCTTAATAAAGCAGTGAAAGGGGTTTTTTCCTCTGTGGTCATGGCTCTGATGAATGAGGGTCACAATATGACTCACCACCACAGTGCCCACCGAAACAAGTCTTATCGCTCTGAAGAGACTGTCCAAACCATGTTAGCCAAAAACCATTGTACAACTCAGACAGTCATTACAGATACTAGACATAGTGAAATGAAACAGAATCCTCTGTTGTATTAGCTTTTTTTTTATCAACTCATTGCATGCTGACCACAGATGCATCTTGGGATGCCACGGAGTGGCTGAGGGGAGAAGAGGGGAGGTAAATAGCATTCCTTTGAATGCTGCTCCCGTTCCTTATTGTGTTCATAAAACAGTCAAAATGTCCTCCAACCCACCTCTGTGGCTCGGCTTTGTAATTATTAACATGCTCAGAAGCCTGGCGTTGAGCTTTTCTCCTCCAGGGCTGGTCTCTCTGAGAGGTTTTGTCCATACAGATGCTATTAAACTCTAATAACTTGTCTCCGCACCACCTTCAGGGTAGCAACAGCAAAATGCCGCTGGGTATTAGATGCGTTTCACTTGGCTCAGTAAAAATCTGGATATTAAAACATTTTAGAAAGCGAAAAGCAATATCCTCTTAAAAGGGATTTTGAAATTACAGCTTTGAGGGGGTAGTACAGTAAGTTTGTTGGCTGACAATTATTATACATTTTTTGGCCCACCGTGTTCTACTTCTCCCCTGTTTATACCCCTCACATCCCTTATAAATGACAATACTTATCTTTGATGTGGCCATAAACTAAAGGCTGCTTGAACAGGTGAAGACGTGTCGGAAGTTCAAATGTCCAGCTGAATGGCTTGATAAAAAAGGAATTTGTCCTCTAGCATACACTCTTAGAAAAAAGGGTTCCAAAAATGTTCTTTGGGCTGTCCTCATAGGAGAACCCTTTCTGGTTCCAGGTAGAAATCCTTTTGGGTTCCATGTAGAACCCTCTGTGGAAAGGGTTCTACATGGAACCCAAAAAGGGTTAATCTATGGATTCTAGATAGCACCTACTATGCTATCGCTCTTCCATACTTACAGTTGAAGTCGGAAGTTTACATACACTTAGGTTGGTGTCATTAAAACTCTTAAAACTCATTTTTCAACATCTCCACAAATTTCTTGTTAACAAACTATAGTTTTGGTAAGTCGGTTAGGACATCTACTTTTTGCATAACACTAGTAATTTTCCAACAATTGTTTACAGACAGACTATTTCACTTATCCTTCACTGTATCACAATTCCAGTGGGTCAGAAGTTTAAATACACTAAGTTGACTTCTAGAAAATGTCATGGCTTTAGAAGCTTCTGATAGGCTAATTGACATAATTTGAGTCAATTTGAGGTGTACCTGTGGATGTATTTCAAGGCCTACCTTCAAACTCAGTGCCTCATGGGAAAATCCAAAGAAATCAGCCAAGACCTCAGAAAAAGAATTGTACACCTCCACAAGTCTGGTTCATCCTTGGGAGCAATTTCCAAATGCCTGAAGGTACCACGTTCATCTGCACCCTCATAGACGTCATCCTGACCAACTGGCCCTCCAAATACACCTCTGCTGTCTTCAACCAGGATCTCAGCGATCACTGCCTCATTGCCTGTATCCGCTACGGAGCCGCAGTCAAAAAAAGCTAAGGCCAGCTTCTTCAGGCAGAAGTTTGCATCTTGTAGCTCCAACTCCAAAATGTTCTGGGACACTGTGAAGTCCATGGAGAACAAGAGCACCTCCTCCCAGCTGCCCACTGCACTGAGGCTAGGTAACACGGTCACCACCGATAAATCCATGTTTATCGAAAACTTCAATAAGCATTTCTCAACGGCTGGCCATGCCTTCCGCCTGGCTACTCCAACCTCGGCCAACTGCTCCGCCCCCCCCCCCCCCGCAGCTCCTCGCCCAAGCCTCTCCAGGTTCTCCTTTACCCAAATCCAGATAGCAGATGTTCTGAAAGAGCTGCAAAACCTGGACCCGTACAAATCAGCTGGGCTTGACAATCTGGACCCTCTATTTCTGAAACTATCTGCCGCCATTGTCGCAACCCCTATTACCAGCCTGTTCAACCTCTCTTTCATATCGTCTGAGATCCCCAAGGATTGGAAAGCTGCCGCAGTCATCCCCCTCTTCAAAGGGGGAGACACCCTGGACCCAAACTGTTACAGACCTATATCCATCCTGCCCTGCCTATCTAAGGTCTTCGAAAGCCAAGTCAACAAACAGTTCACTGACCATCTCGAATCCCACCGTACCTTCTCCGCTGTGCAATCTGGTTTCCGAGCCGGTCACGGGTGCACCTCAGCCACACTCAAGGTACTAAACGATATCATAACCGCCATCGATAAAAGACAGTACTGTGCAGCCGTCTTCATCGACCTTGCCAAGGCTTTCGACTCTGTCAATCACCATATTCTTATCGGCAGACTCAGTAGCCTCGGTTTTTCGGATGACTGCCTTGCCTGGTTCACCAATTACTTTGCAGACAGAGTTCAGTGTGTCAAATCGGAGGGCATGCTGTCCGGTCCTCTGGCAGTCTCTATGGGGGTGCACAGGGTTCAATTCTCGGGCCGACTCTTTTCTCTGTATATATCAATGATGTTGCTCTTGCTGCGGGCGATTCCCTGATCCACCTCTACGCAGACGACACCATTCTATATACTTTCGGCCCGTCATTGGACACTGTGCTATCTAACCTCCAAACGAGCTTCAATGCCATACAACACTCCTTCCGTGGCCTCCAACTGCTCTTAAACGCTAGTAAAACCAAATGCATGCTTTTCAACCGATCGCTGCCTGCACCCGCATGCCCGACTAGCATCACCACCCTGGATGGTTCCGACCTTGAATATGTGGACATCTATAAGTACCTAGGTGTCTGGCTAGACTGCAAACTCTCCTTCCAGACTGATATCAAACATCTCCAATCGAAAATCAAATCAAGAGTCGGCTTTCTATTCCTCAACAAAGCCTCCTTCACTCACGCCGCCAAGCTTACCCTAGTAAAACTGACTATCCTACCGATCCTCGACTTCGGCGATGTCATCTACAAAATGGCTTCCAACACTCTACTCAGCAAACTGGATGCAGTCTATCACAGTGCCATCCGTTTTGTCACTAAAGCACCTTATACCACCCACCACTGCGACTTGTATGCTCTAGTCGGCTGGCCCTCGCTACATATTCATCGCCAGACCCACTGGCTCCAGGTCATCTACAAGTCCATGCTAGGTAAAGCTCCGCCTTATCTCAGTTCACTGGTCACGATGGCAACACCCATCCATAGCACGCGCTCCAGCAGGTGTATCTCACTGATCATCCCTAAAGCCAACACCTCATTTGGCCGCCTTTCGTTCCAGTACTCTGCTGCCTGTGACTGGAACGAATTGCAAAAATCGCTGAAGTTGGAGACTTTTATCTCCCTCACCAACTTCAAACATCAGCTATCTGAGCAGCTAACCGATCGCTGCAGCTGTACATAGTCTATTGGTAAATAGCCCACCCATTTTCACCTACCTCATCCTCATACTGTTTTTATTTATTTACTTTTCTGCTCTTTTGCACACCAATATCTCTACCTGTACATGACCATCTGATCATTTACCACTCCAGTGTTAATCTGCAAAATTGTAATTATTCGCCTACCTCCTCATGCATTTTGCCGCTCAGGAAGGAGACGCGTTCTGTCTCCTAGAGACGAACGAACTTTGGTGCAAAAAGTGCAAATCAATCCCAGAACAACAGCAAAGGACCTTGTGAAGATGCTGGAGGAAACATGTACAAAAGTATCTATATCCACAGTTAAACAAGCCCTATATCAACTTTTTGGAGAAATGTCCTCTGGTCTGATGAAACAAAAATAGAATTGTTTGGCCATAATGACCATCGTTATGTTTGGAGGAAAAAGGGGTTGGCTTGCAAGCCAAAGAACACCATCACAACCGTGAAGCACGGGTTGGCAGTATCACATTGTGGGGGTGGCAGCATCATGTTGTGGGGGTGCTTTGCTGCAGGTGCGACTGGTGCACTTCACAAAATAGTTGGCATCATGAGGGAGGAAAATGATGTGGTTATATTGAAGCAACATCTCAAGACATCAGTCAGGAAGTTAAAGCTTGGTCGCAAATGGGTCTTCCAAATGGACAATGACCCCAAGCACACATCCAAAGTTGTTGCAAAATGGCTTAAGGACAACAAAGTCAAGGTATTGGATTGGCCATCACAAAGCCCTGACCTCAATCCTATAGAAAATGTGTGGGCAGAACTGAAAACTGTGTGTGTGGAACAGGAGGCCTACAAACCTGACTCAGTTACACCAGCTCTGTCAGGAGGAATGGGCCAAAATTCACCCAACTTATTGTAGGAAGCTTGTGGAAGGCTACCCAAACCATTTGACCCAAGTTAAACAATTTAAAGGCAATGCTACCAAATACTAATTGAGTGTATGTAAACATCTGACACACATTTCACATTCTTAAAATAAAGTGGTGATCCTAACTAGCCTAAGAGAGGGAATTTCTACTCGGATTAAATGTTAGGGATTTTGAAAAACTGAGTTTAAAAGTATTTGGCTAAGGTGTATGTAAAACGTCCGACTTCAACTGTATCTCATTTGCCAGTTAGCTTGGCCCCTCAATAAAAAAAGATTGTATGCAGGATGATGAAATGTTGTTGTTCATTAGTTTTGACTACTGTGAATCCATTCAATTGTTTTGAATTGTCACTTCATGCGCTTCTTCATTCCATTGTTGTGGCTCAAATAGGAAACAGACATCTCCAATATAGACGGTGCACTTCTACAGGCCTCATTAAACACACCGTTTCCAGCCTGTCTACAGTCATTGGGTCCACAGGACTAACTGCATTGGAACTGCAATTGTTTTCAGCACAGCGCACTCTGTAAATATGAATAGAAACGTTGCACAACAACATTCGTAGGCTAAACAGATTGAGCCTCGTTAAAAAGAGCTGTTTGTTTTTATGTTTTGCTATTGCACCAATGACAATGGCCTGAAGAACTTCCACATGAAGGGAAGGATCTTGACCTTCACCCACTTGAGTTCAGTGTGAGTGAGTCACTTTCAAACTCATCACAATATCCTTTGTACATGCAGTACATTCAGGGTCTGAGACAGAACTGGAGCAAAACCACAAAACAAAGATATCCATGCCTCTCATCCACCCTTTCTCTATGCATCAGCAGTGCCAGTGATTGCATTGTCAGGAAATGTTGAATGTGGTGTGCCCTGGGTCTGTATTATAGTAAAGGCCTCATTGATCATGTAATCTCTGCCTTATCTCCCCAGGTCTAACAGAGATCAAGGAGCCCTGAGTCCCGTAGACCTTGTTAAATACTGAGCCTTGTATCAGGATTTAGCCTTAAACCAGACTAATTAGACTATCAGAGCCAGGCCTTATAACAGAGGAATACCACAGGACCAAGCCCAGCAAAGCCAGAAATAAGCCATCACTAACAAAATAGAGAAGATCGATAGGCTAGAATTCAATGCGAACAAATAGTGTTTCAAAGTGCAACAAACCATTTCAGCTTCATGCTCACCAGTGAGCCAGTTGTTTGAATGAGGAGTTTAATGCTCCCAACATCACATTGGTTGACTGTGGGCATACTGTACTGAATGTAGCACCATGGTAACACAGCTAGTCAAATGAGAGCTCCTCCCTCCACCAATCCCTCCTTGCATGAAACCAACCCTCAACATGCAGGCAATATCTCATTGTTCACTATGTACTATGTTCACTCTCTCCTCTACAACAAACTCTTTTAAACAGCAATGTTCTAGTGGTGGTGGTAGCCAAATACATTACTGATACAAATGTATTGGTATTCAATGCTTAGCTATAAACTATATACACACAAAATAATGTGAACACCCCTTCAAATTAGTGTATTTGGCTATTTCAGCCACCCCCATTGCTGACAGGTGTATAAAATCGAGCACACTGCCATGCAATCTCCATAGACAAACATTGGCAGTAGAATGGCCTAACTGAAGAGCTCAGTGACTTTCAACATGGCACCTTCATAGGATGCCACCTTTCCAACAAGTCAGTTAGTCAAATTTCTGCTCTTCTAGAGCTGCCCTGGTCAACTGTAAGTGCTGTTATTGTGAAGTGTAAACGTCTAGGAGGAACAACGGCTCAGCCAAGAAGTGTTAGACCACACAAGCTCACAGAACGGAATCGCCGAGTGCTGAAGCTCATAGTGCATAGAAATCATCTATCCTCGGTTGCAGCAATCACTGCCGAGTTCAAAACTACCTCTGGAATGTCATCACAAGAACTGTTCGTCGGGAGATTCATGAAATGGGTTTTCCATGGCCGAGCAGCCGCACACAAGCCTACGATCACCATGCACAATGCCAAGTGTCGGCTGGACTGGTGTAAAGCGTGCCGCTGTTGGACTCTGAAGCAGTGGAAACGCGTTCTCTGGAGTGATGAATCACGCTTCACCATCTGGCAGTCTGACAGACTAACCTGGGCAGATGCCAGGAGAATGCTATCTGCCCCAATGCAGAGTTTCAACAGTAAAGTTTGGTGGAGGAGGAATAATGGTGAGGCAGTGTTTCATGGTTAGTTTCAGTGAAGGGAAATCTTAACTTTTAGACAATTCTGTGCTTCCAACTTTGTGGGAACAGTTTGAGGAAGACCCTTTCCTGTTTCAGCATGACAATGCCCCCGTGCTCAAATCGAAGTTAATACAGAAATGGTTTGTCAAGATTGATGTGGAAGAAGTTGACTGGACTGCACAGAGCCCTGACCTCAACCCCATCGAACACCTTTGGGTTGAATTGGAAAGCTGACTGTGAGCCAGGCCCAATCTCCAAACATCAGTGCCCAACCTCACTAATGCTCTTGTGGCTGACTGGAAGCCGCCTTTATTTTGTGGCCGGCATTGAGGGCGCAGTATGGGTGGCACTGTACTATCCCCCGTTAGAAACGATAGTGGATGCAAGTCCATGCAGAAATGTTCCAACATCTAGTGGAAAGCCTTCCCAGAAGAGTGGAGGCTGTTATAGCAGCAAAGGGGGGACCAACTCTATATTAAAGCCCTTCACTTTGGAACTAGATGTTTGACGAGTCCACATACTTTTGGTCACGTAGTGTATTTCATGAGAGTTGGCCCTATGGCAAGGTTACAGGTGCTAGCAGTGAGATTACATTGATTGGTTGTTGTTTAAAGGATCTCAGAGGGGGAAGATCAGGGAGGGTAGCTGGCCCAGGAGCTAAACAAGAGCAGAGAAAACCACAGACAGTAGCGTTCTCTTTGATCTGTCCAGGGGCTATCACACCGCCCTCTCTGAGCCCCGTTGTCTGTTTGAATTAGAGGTGTGAGAAATGCAACTGAATTCATGCCCCGGAAATAAGATGATAAAACATATCAAAGGCATGTTTCCAATAGTCGTCCCTATCTGGACCAGGTAATAAACATCATTTGGACAGTATAGAGTTCTGTTCCACATATACACACGGTTGCACTAGGTATGTCATCACTATTCTCCCACTCTCCTCCACTGTGAATCTGATCTTGGGACGACTTGCTGCCTGAACACAACATGATTTATCCGGCTACACTACACATCCCTGGGGACCTCTTGCACTAGTGATGTATCTGGTCCATGCAGAATGGTTAGCCAACTACAACCTGCTCTGTGATCCTCTGTCTTTGTCATTGGTTTGGATGTTAAAAGGTGCGCTGATTCTTCACACTCAAGGAATCTAAAATGCATTGCTTTTTATAGGTGGCTATAAAAGCTTCTTTAGATGAAAATAACAGCCCATTCCACCTCTCAGACAGGCTCACTCAGACACCCTCATATCTGTACAGGGCCGGCTGTACAGTGGCCCCACCTCTTGACAGCTGAGTGAAAAATATATGTTTTAAAGGGAATTTCTGCAATTCTACACATTTTGCCATGGGGTGGAGAGAACAGTTTTTCGTTTTGAAGCTACTGTAATTTCATGCAATTCGACACATTTTGCCATGACTTACTGCTCATGTCGCTTATGCCTGGAGCCGGTCCTGTATCTGTACCATCTAGCCAGCCGACGTGAGTGTTTCTGAGGCTACTGTGAAGTTGCTTTTGCCTTTGACATGGACAACCGAATCAGCTGCAGACAGTGAAAGGTGAGAGGGACGTCAGGTCCTGATATTGGAAGCATTCATCATTGGCCAACGCCGAGACACAGGTCACTTCATGAGCATGTCATTGATCGGTGCACTTCCTTTCAGAGCAACCTGCTGCCAAGCGGCCGCACAATGTCGAATCATAACAGAGACTATTTTTAACCGCCTGTTTTGCTCCGACTACAGCGCCCTCCCCCTCCTCCCTCTCACCTCCTCTTCCCCCTTCTCCTCCTCAATCCCCGGCTCTCATTAACAACAGTTGTTTAAAATAAAGAGCTCTGAGCAAACACCAAGTCATCCTGCCAGCTGCCCTTTCTGACCCAGAAGCCTTGGGGTTTGAAAAGGCAAACCCAAAATAACCAGGGCTGAATCAAAAGGTTAGGGCTGGTTGCACATCAGGCTCGGGGCAGCAGCCTCCTAGTCCTCATCATTATTGGCGATTTAACGAGGATGATTAAACATGATGCTACCTCCGGCGACAGAGGGGATGCTTGAATTATTTAAGGTCAACATCTGCCCCTCCCTCTCTGGTTGGGTGGTTGTTGCTCTCACGAACATTGTCTTGTTAGAGTTTCTCGAGGCCTTATTGGATTATTGGCCTAATTGGCCTTATTGTGGGGGCAGGTAGCAAAGCGTTGGGCCTGTAACCAAAAGGATGCTGGTTCAAATCCCAGAGCAGACTAGGTGAAACAAATCTGTCAATGTGCCCTTGAGCACGACACTTAACCATAATTGCTCCTGTAAGTCGCTCTGGATAAGAGTGTCTGCTAAATGACTCAAATATAAATGTAAACGGATGGGAAAACCATGTCACACAGATCTACCCCAACGGCGTTTCCTGTATTCCCATATGACCGGTGAATGACAGAAGTATTCTCTGCCTGTTGTGTTTCAATAAGTCATCACAATAACACAGGGCACAGGGCGTCCACCAGCTAGAGACCAGCCCCATCTTCCCCTATCACATCTGATTCAGTTAGTGGTTATGAAACGAAGCGTCTGCAAAGCTCTCCCAGACAGTATGTAAACAACAAGTTGCTGTCTGGGGAAATGAGCTGGGGAGGTAATTGTGATTTGGGAGAGGTGGCGGGAGGGAGGGCAGGAGGGAGAGTTGCTTCCCTTCCCTTCCCGCTGCTATCACCTGGCAACAGTTTGACATGGGCACCTCCCGGCTAATATATTCACAGCAACCGAGGGAGGCTGGGGCTGAGAGTCTCAATTGCATGAGCCCAGGGCTACAGCTGAGCAAACCCGCTCGGTAGTCTCTCTCGGGTGGACTCTCATAGCAACGGGCTTATCCACACCACCTGAGATACGAGGTAATAATGGGCGGGCGGGGAAACAGGCGACCTGTGCCCACGCCTTGTTTGTCAGAGAGAGAGAGGAACAGTACAATAACTAGGGATATGCTTGACATGTTTCACACTGGGCTCAGTACATGGGGATATCACAGTACCTGTGTTCACTGTTGCAAAGGCCCCATGTTAGTGGACCTGACGCCACCTGAGAGTGGTGATAAGAAGCTATCCTATTGGGGGTTTCCAACAATCACGACAATGACAGACGTTTGCAGCTCGAGGGCTCGCAACAGCTTTTCAATCTTATCAACAGCCATAGACTGCTGTGCAAAGAAGATACTGAATGTATATTAGGTTCATCCCACACACCTGTGCAGAAACAGGAAGCAGCACAACTAAGGGGTTAAAGGATTGAGATCAACGCCTGGCTCCCTGTTCCAAATGTCATTATAGCTCTTTTCCGAATCAATGGTGTGCTCCGTTCCTCCCTAAGCAAGTCATGCCAAAGATAAACCCTTCACGTGACGGATGGAGGAGGAAAAGACGGAGCCACAGCCGGGCCATTTCATCTGATGGTGAGAGAGATTCGTTTCTCCAGGATGAAAGCAGCTGCTCGTCTTCCACCCCCTTCCCTCCTCCTCATCCCTCCATCCATCCACCCAGACATCAACACAGTGGTCTCTGTTTCCCAACCAGAGCCGTGCCTCCAGCTACTCACCTCTCTGCTTATATCACCTCATCTCAACCTGTACACACTGCCATCTCCTAATAACCACGGCAACACCTCGCCCGCTGGGGCGCAGCCACACAGAAATGGGCGCCAAAAATGGTGCCACGCCAAAGCGGTGGGAGTTGTCAGAGAGTAGACTTCCCCTGCCCCTCTCCCTCCACTCTTCTTCTCAATATCAATCAGATAGCAATCACACTCACCCAAACAAACACAGCCCCTCCCCCACCTCCAAGCTACTCATGCCCATAACTTTTGCGGTACCCCAGAGAGGGAATGTCTCATTTTACCTGGCACAGCATGCTGTCAGCTCCCGATCTGTCCGTCCGGATGTGGAGAAGATCTCATCTGGAGGGAACGAGGGAGTCTCTGGGAGAGAGAGAGAGAGAGAGAGAGGAGGAGTCTCAGACAAGAGGAGGAGGAGAGCAGAGAGGAGCCTCCTGCTGCTAATGCTGATGCTGTCACCGTCTGCCGCCTTTATTTTGTGGCCAGAGTTGAGGGAGCAGTACGGGTGGCGCTCTATTATCCCCCGTTAGAAACGACAGTGGATGCAGCGAGTGCTGGGCTGAGAGAGAGAGGGAGAGAGTGAGGAGGTGGAGAAAGAGAGAGAAGGGAGAGACTGGGCTGTTTAAGCGGACCGTCGTCACGCGGCAGTTCCTTCGGAATCCCTCAAGTGAGAGGGGCGCTACATCACAGAGTCCTTGGCTGTGATTGGTTGAGCCGAGGGGAGATGCTAGGGACGGGGGATCTGTCGTGCTCTGCTCTGGCAGTTGTGAAGTAAGATGACCCTCTCAGCACACATAACATCCCCTCCTGTGTCTGAGCCCAACATCGCAGGGCACACCATCAATGACAAGCAAGGACACTCCCAAAAATTCCCCCTTTGGGAGCTGTGTGAGTGTGTGTCTGTGCGTGTGTGTGTGTGTGTGTCTGTGCGTGCGTGCGTGTGTGTGTGTGCGTGTGTGTCTGTGCGTGTGCGCGAAGGGTGAGTGGTTTCTGTATGCATGGAAATTCACACACACACACACACACACACACACACACACACACACACACACACACACACAGGTCCCATCAGATCATGCCCATGAAGGAGACATGATTTCCCCAGAGAGGAAGGGTGGGCTCATCCATAGAGGAGCTTGAAAAACACTGCAAGGCAATCTTTCATTAAAAAGATGAATGGGTCATGACTCTGACCCAGACACTCCATATTCATTTTGAAACAGCCTGGAAGGAGATCAGCAACACCATCTAATAAGTGCTATCCTCTGGTCTGCTCTGTATCCTTCAGGAAAGTTATTTGATGAGGATGTGTAACACTGGGCACCATGATAACATTGCTGAAAGTATATATTTTTACAGGAAATTGCATACAATACCTCACTACATGGACGTTGTGGATCCTTACGTTTATAGGTAGATGGAATTCACGAAGGAAATATACAGTAGTTCACCATTCAAGAAAGTGTTCCTCTGTGCCTCAAATCAAAATCTCTGAAATACCAGTAAGGAATCAATAGGGGATTGAATGAGGAGCAGGGCTGGCTGGGCTGAAAGGTCATGATGGAGGGCTAAGCAGCAGAGCGTTCTGACTCCTTTCATGTTCCCACACACACAGTGTCAAACACAGCCTTGGGGCATTCTGGGAGTGAAAAGGGGCTAATCTCAATCTGGAGATGTCATATTGAAAAGAAAATAACAATCACTATGAACAGCACGAGTAAAATCATTTCATTTCCATACATGTTCTATGCATTATCAAAAGGGCTCTAGTTGAAATTCAGAAGACAGAGGGGCAAACCAAGTTGTCATTTCTTCACCTCAGAGTGAGAACCACAAAATCACCTCGCCAGTCCTGAGTGGACGGGGTTCAACACGATTCTTTAAACATTTTGGACAACTCTTATGTTCCGGTATAATTCAAAAATTCTCATCTTTCTCGCCATGAGTTCTTACATATGTGCATCACCGCACCAGAAACGTGGTGGTGTTTTGAGAGAAATACATTTTGCCTATGGTTATGCTATAATGAGAATTTACAGTTTAAGCATGTTGACAAGAACAACCCCTCCACTCTATCAATTCCTCCCTATTGATATAATGACATCATTCCCTCATCACAGAGTAACATAGTTCATTGATCATTCTCGTGGTTCCGGCAGGGTGTGCAGACACATAAACAACATGCATCAAGAGGTGTTAGTCATTTCCACCTGACGGTGTGCTGATCAGAAGTAGCTTCTGTCTGTGTCTTTGTGTGTCCCCCCTCTGGCGTGGCGTGGGGGAGAGTGAGTCATCCAGGAGGAGAGGAAAACAAAATAACTCAAATCACTATGAACACCACGAGTAAAATCATTTCACTTCTATTACTTTGCCATGTTTTATTCATTCAAAACATCTCTAGTTGAAATTCGAAGTATAAGGGGGCAAACCAAGTAGTATTTTCCACACAGAACTAGCCTGAGAGGGTGAATGGGCATCATGTTTAATAACGTAGTTGACCCTTTTAGGATTTACTTTGACATCGGCCCCTGCCAACAAATATGTTACATACAGTATACATGTAGATACACTGTGCATCTTCAGTTAGAAGCCGTTAGACGCCTGGTGGTGTCTCTGAACAACTGCTTTCGTCGTACAGATAGTCATCACAAATACCTACAGTACACTCTCAGGAAACAGTCTCTGTGAACTCTGTGATGGGGGAGTACCATTGGAAGTCCTCTCTAACTAACTTTGGTGTGTAGCACCAACAGCTGCCTGGTCAGTGGCTATAACAACATGATGACAAAAGCTAGTCGTTCAGAATGGTAAAGATCAGTCACCATTTTGGTATGGGTGACCTTGGCAATGACAGCTTGAACCCCGCCTCCATACAAATGTCAATTTGATTTCCTTTGCCTTTCAGTCTATATCTTTACTCTACATAATAAGGTCATTTACATGAATACAGGCACATGACTATATCTATTAGATTTTACAATGCACATCGACATAACTGATGTATGAATTCAACTAGAAATCAAGCTTCCCCCGGTCTAATTCATTCACAAAAGGCAATGAACATTTTCATATGCAAGCCCCATTACATCCAGTAATTGCCCGATGTCCAATTTCCTCAAAAGACACCCGTTCGAGAATCACGATTTACAACCATGATTCCCAAATTCCAAAGCTTCTCTCTGTAGGTGAGTCACCAAGCTCCCTGCTGAGCTATCCCCACCTCCCACACTCCAAGGTCATCCTCCTACCACACACCACAGTTACACAGAGCCATTAGTCGAGAAACATTAGAATATTCATACGTACATGTAATTGCCTTGGAACTTTGTGGCCATTCAAATTCCTCATCTCAAACTGAGTTTACTGAACTGTGTATTGGACAATTCCTCATCTCAAACTGAGTTTACTGAACTGTGTATTGGACAATTCCTCATCTCAAACTGAGTTTACTGAACTGTGTATTGGACAATTCCTCATCTCAAACTGAGTTTACTGAACTGTGTATTGGACAATTCCTCATCTCAAACTGAGTTTACTGAACTGTGTATTGGACAATTCCTCATCTCAAACTGAGTTTACTGAACTGTGTATTGGACAATTCCTCAGTAACACAGTGACACAGACTCAGATTGTTCACTTTTTTTTGGTCAAACAAAAAACAATGATTGTTTCGTTAAACAAATCATACAGCACCACGCACAAGGACCGCTTTTAACAATTTCCACAGAAAAATGTACAAAAACAAATTTACTTGAAGAACGATGATTTGTCCTGTTTGTGCCGTCATTCTCTTACAAAACGTTGCGTCTGCACTGTTCTTCAAGTAAATGTATTTTTGTCAAACAAAATCTGTAGCAATTGTTCCAAGTAGTCCTAGAGTAGTGCATAGAGTTGTTTTTTAAAGTGAAGAATCTAAGTCTCTTTGTTACTCTGTTAATGTGGAATTGCTCTACTATATTATTGGCTTTGGCCATAGATCTCTGTGCTGATTGTAGAGGGGGGGCCGGACTCATCCCCTTTGGAGGGCATACGGCAGCTCAGTGGCTCTGGGCTGAATGCCCGTCAGCAGAGTTGGCCTGGCTGTGCGTTCCACAGTGGGGACACCAGCTGTACCCTGCCCGCTGGCCTTCACACACAGCCTGGCCCAGCGGCAGCCTGGCCAAGCCCCAGCCAACACCTCAACCCACTACGCTCCAACAGGCCCTGGCTGGCCCGACAGCAACATTAGATTTTCTGGAGGTTAGACTTCAGAGACTAAGAGGGAAGGGGTGGGGAGGGGGCAATATGAAGTTGGCACAGGGGATTGACATAATGTCATTCACCCCTAGTTGTGATTCCACGGTCTGCAGTCACATGGTCTCTATAATTTAATATCCTGACGAGAAAATCAAAGTGACAATATTAATCATGTGGAGGGAAATAATGACAGACTAATGAAAAAGTAAATGAATCCCCCCTTCAGCCATCTGCACGGACAGATTACTGTTTGGCCGGGTGGGTAATGAAAGTGTGCATGCCTGTTTCTGCATGCAGTCATCAACAGCCAATCCATCCGTAGACACCTGAAGTCTTTCTGCCCTAATAGAGAAAATATTACAACCCAATAAAACTGTCACAGTCTTCATTTCATCACCTCAGAGTGATAACCACAAAATCACCTTGTCAGTCCTGAGTTGAGGGGGTTCATCACGATTTTTTTAAATAATTTGGACAACTCAAATGTTCCGGTATAATAAAAAATAAAAAATGTAATCCTTCTCGCCATGAGTTCTTATGTGCATCACCGCTCCAGAAAAGTGGTGATGGTTTGAGAGAAATACATTTAGCTTATGGTTATGCTATAATGAGGATTTAGGTTTGCAGTTGCCAGAGAGCCTTAGAAGAATCCTTTCAACATCTCAATTTAAGCATGTTGACAAGAACAACCACTCCACCAGGTGCTCTATCAGTTCCTCCCTATTGATATAATGACATCATTCCCTCATCACAGAGTAACATAGTTCATTGATCATTCTCGTGGTTCCGGCAGGGTGTGCAGACACATAAACAACATGCATCAAGAGGTGTTAGTCATTTCCACCTGACGGTGTGCTGATCAGAAGTAGCTTCCCGTCTGTGTCTTTGTGTGTCCCCCCTCTGGCGTGGCGTGGGGGAGAGTGAGTCATCCAGGAGGAGAGGCCTGCTTGGCCTGCTGCATGGGACACAGGGACGGCTGCGTCTCTCACTCCATTGTTTACAGATCCGTGGCATTCCTGGTCCGGTCGACAGCCAATGACAGCCTGATGGATTATGTGACACAGCAGAGTGCCATGTCACCCCTGGGGGGGGGGGGGGGGGGGGGGTGTAGGTGGATCAGGCAAATACAGCATAGACGGCGGGGCCGAGTGGGTGGCTGTCAGCTCGCGTGGTTGTCAACGGCTGGATGACAAGGCCAGACCTGCCCCAGATGATGCTGCGAGGGAAGCGAGGGAGACGAGACAGGCGACAGGCGGGAGGACGAGAAATTACGAAAACGAGGCCAAATGCATCTGCATGGAAATGAGAGGCGCAGTGTCCAAATTACACATCTGAGGTCTTCTCTGTGAGAGGCACAGCTTCCCCATCAGGTGAAGGAAGTAGAGGAAATTGAGACCCCAGTCAGAGTAGCAACACGGCCTGTCAAGAGGATCACTGACCATATTTCCGTCGGGACAAATGCCATATGCATAACTAATCTAGTTTTCCTCTCCACGTCGATGCTCACCAGAGGTGACTCAGCATGTTCCTCGGATACGCACACAAACAAAACAACAGCCACAGACTACAATAGATTCATTCATTGCTAAATAATTAAGAGACGATTCAAGCGATCAACGTTGCTATTGAAGTATTCTTTCTTCCAATCAATATGATGTCTCCAGGAACACCTCGATGTGGATGAAAAGCTGAATGACTTCAAAATGATGAACTGTGATCGATGCTCTTTGAGATGCTTGTTGTTGATCTATGAAATGTATAGACCTTTAAATATTCACATCATCGCCCTGTCTTATTAGTAATGCTCTGCATGCTGTTGGCTCAACCCATCGGCCTTCACATTGATCTGTTTTGTCTGGCAAAGCACTCGCTCACATAATTAAACCCATTTTACACAGAAAAGACACAACAGAGAGAGGTCACCGGGGTTCAAACCCCAGACATAATGTGTAAGGTGTTCAACGTGACACACATTCTCCACAGACATAATACTGACAAATAATTACAACAATTTCTTAAGCTGAATTGATTTGTCTATGAAACATTATTTGATTCCCCCAGAAGGACAAGGATGGATGGTTCAGGAAGAATGTTTGGCTGGAAACCATGCAATTTACTAGCCATTAGGGGGGACATTCAGATTAGAATGTTGGACTTTACAGTCATGTTAATTGGATGTAGGTTTGGGTAATATACCGTTTATACCGTGTACTGGGGTATTTCAAAAACACCTACACTACCGTTCAAAAGATTGGGGTCACCTAGAAATGTCTTCTTTTTTTATTTTTAAGAAAAGCACATTTTTTGTCCATTAAAATAACATAAAATTGATAAGAAATACAGTGTAGACATTGTTCATGTTGTAAATGACTATTGTAGCTGGAAACGGCTGATTTTTAATGGAATATCTATATAATCGTACAGAGGCCCATTACCAGCAACCATCACTCCTGTGTTCCAATGGCACGTTGTGTTAGCTAATCCAAGTTTATCCTTTTAAAAGGCTAATTGATCATTAGAAAACCCTTTTGCAATTATGTTAACACAGCTGAAAACTGTTGTTCTGATTAAAGAAGCAATAAAACAGGCCTTTTTTAGACTATTGAGTATCTGGAGCATCAGCATTTGTGGGTTCGATAACAGGCTCAGCATGTCCAGAAACAAATACATTTCTTCTGAAACTACTGATAGGCATCAACAGGAGTGTTAGGAAATCATTCAACAGCAAGGTTCCAAACTGACATTCCAACTGAATTTTAATCATAAGAGGCCATGAGTTTACCATTTCCTGTAAATTAGGCAAAGTGTGCTTGAAGTCAGCCAGATTGGATTCCACTTCCAGGGCTGTGCATCATACACTCCCAGTAAACCTATACTCTCTCTTCCTTCCAATCAAGGTGACCCCAGGTACGCACTGGGTCAATGAGGGCCCACCGCTCCTCAGGCTGTTTGACTTGCTAATCTTCTCTCTCCCTCCATATATCCCTCTTTCTCTGGTCTCTCTGTGTGTCTCTCTTTCCATCTCTTTCCATCCCTCATCTTGGGAGGCTGTGTCGCTGTGCTGGGATGTTATTGGCAGATTACTAATACTAATCATTTATTTTTGTTATATGGAAATTGAGTTCAGGAGATGAGCCATTAGACGAAACGTGAGGCAATCCTCTGTATGCACAATGTGCATGATTGGCTTAATGGGGATCTGTCATTATTATCTAGTCTGTCAAGTAAACAAGCAGCAAATACTCAAAGGAGAAGCTTAAGCCAAAAGGTTAATCAGGTCATTAAATGGAATGATCACAATCATATTGCAGTCTTCTCATCTAATGCCAGATAATGTATATCATTTGGAGTGATACTGGCCATATTTACCGCTAATAATTTGCCATGTCTTTAAGGTAGATTCAGCAAGATGCCGTTGCATGCACTACATTACAAACACAAAGTCTTGCATTGTGCTCATCTCAATAACTGCAGTGCTCTTCGTTGCAACATCGTTTCACTGGGCCTACCTTTAAGGTAAATCAGATTTACACCAAATGCTTAGAGACAACTGCAGGTGGTGGGGGACTAAAGTAGCTTTAAAGGGTTCAATCCTCTTAAGGGTATACCGAGCGCACAGGTCTTGAACTGAAGGCCCACCTCTGATGGCGGGGAGCCACTTCTTATTATCAGTGGATCCAGACTTCCAGCTACCTGATCTCTGCTCATGCCCTTAGAGATGAGCCTGCTGTCACCATATGCCCAGGAGGCTCCACAGACATGTGCATCATATACAATCGACTAGTCTGTCGTCTCCGCCCTCTTTTGGAGAGGGATAAGAGGGGCTGGATTGTCTGTCGTCTCCGCCCTCTTTCGGAGAGGGATAAGAGGGGCTGGATTGTCTGTCGTCTCCGCCCTCTTTCGGAGAGGGATAAGAGGGGCTGGATTGTTTGTCGTCTCCGCCCTCTTTCGGAGAGGGATAAGAGGGGCTGGATTGTCTGTCGTCTCCGCCCTCTTTCGGAGAGGGATAAGAGGGGCTGGATTGTCTGCCTGAGAGCAGAAACGTTCTTCAGGAGCCATATGAAGATGCCTCCCACTTTTGCCCTCCAGCCCAAACCCAAGTCCAAAGTGCCTGTAGTGTGCCTTCCTGACAGTATTGATAGGATGTTGTGTTTCAGTTCATACCAAATAAGAGGGGTTTAGATCTACATTGAGAACATAGGAAATCCTTGGGCAACAGTTGATGGAAAAAATATATATATTTTGAGTTCCTTCTCCTTCATAGGACCACAGGTAATGTATGATGGCATATATTTAATATTTTTTATTTGATTTTTAATATTGTTGTTTAACAGGAGAAATGTCATCAAAGTAACAATTGAATATAGCCATGGGCAACGCCAAGCCTTTACAAAACAGAGGCTGAGCTGCCTGAATTGGTTTCAAGCTTACATAAACACAGAGAGAGCTAACAGGCAGGCCTAAGGTTATCCCCAGCAGAACACAATAATATTCAGATCCATGGATTTGATCAGGGCCTCTCTGAGAGTGTCTTAATTGCACATTCCCTGCTTCCAAAACTTGCCCCTGGAGGCTCTTTATTGAAAGTGGATGGTGTAATGAGATGTGTAATCACATTATGTGGTCTTGAGATGTTTGATGGCTCATAAAACAAACAAAAAGGTACAGATGTAGGATCTTAATTGGAGACAGTTTGCTACAGCAGGAAAAGAATCCTGCAGCAAAAGGAAATGTGAATTATTATGTGGATAATAATTAATGGACATTTTTTTGAAGGGGTTAATACATTTTTCATTAGGGCAAATCAAGTCTGACTTTTTAAAGTGGAAATGACAAACTTATGAAGCATTTTTAAACCTTGAATAAACTGCAAGTCAGCATTTTCATCAGCAGAAAAATGTTGACTAAATGAAGATCCTTTTATGAGCCGTTTCCGGCCTCCTCAGGCTCGGCCTTACCCTGAACGTTCTGGACTCTTTAGTGTGCTGCCTGATGCTCATGGTCATTTCCATGTAAAAGGACCCATGAGAATCAACATGTGAAGTTTGTAGGAGCATACCAACGTTGGTGTTCATTGAAAACTAAAGAGTCGATATTTTTGGGAAATGTTTCCTATTCTAAAAATGCTGAATAAACAAGGGTTTTGATTTCTGGTCACACAGATGGGAAAATGGGTCTTAAAAAACATCTACTATAAAAGTCTTAAAATGTATTAGAAACACATACAAACAGAATAATGTTGAAGAAAAGACCCCAGCCAACTAATATCAACATTTATATTTAGTTTTGCAGAAATGATTTACCTTCCGTAAGTTTAAGAAATATTGTCTACCGTCTTGTCATTCTGTTACCAAAACCCCACATATCTTTAAGATAGTCTAATTTCTCTCCTTCGTGAGGAGGGAAAATTCTGAAAGTTCACAGAAGTAACAAGTAAAGGCAAAAATAACTATTATTAAGTGATTAAAAGGAGTCCCTCTGTTACTAAATTGGTAATGGAGTGTCTGAAAAATATTTTCCAGCAGAGCACAGTACAGCACAGTAGAGCACAGTAGAGCACAGTAGATCATAGTAGAGCACAATACAGTAGAGCACAGTACAGTAGAGCCCAGTACAGTAGAGCACAGTAGATCATAGCAAAGCACAGTACAGCACAGTAGAGCACAGTAGATCATAGTAGAGCACAGTACAGTAGAGCACAGTACAGTAGAGCCCAGTACAGTAGAGCACAGTAGATCATAGCAAAGCACAGTACAATCGAGCACAGTACAGCACAGTACAGCACAGTAGAGCACAGTAGATCATAGTACAATACAGTACAGTAGAGCACAGTACAGTAGAGCCCAGTACTGTAAAGTACAGTAGAGCACAGTAGATCATAGTACAGTACAGTAGATCACAGTAGATCATAGTAGAGCACAGTACAGTAGAGCACAGTAGATCATAGTACAATACAGTACAGTAGAGCACAGTACAGTAGAGCACAGTAGATCATAGTACAGTACAGTAGAGCACAGTAGATCATAGTACAGTACAGTAGATCACAGTAGATCATAGTAGAGCACAGTACAGTAGAGCACAGTAGATCATAGTACAGTACAGTAGAGCACAGTAGATCATAGTAGAGCACAGTACAGTAGAGCCCAGTACAGTAGAGCCCAGTACAGTAAAGTACAGTAGAGCACGCATGAAGTAAAGAAAAGTAGAGTAGAGTATAATACTCTATTGGTCTGTAATATACTCTACTCTTCATCACGCTACTGTTTTTATTTGACCTTTATTTAACCAGGCAAGTCAGTGAAGAACAAATTCTTATTTTCAATGACGGCCTAGGAACAGTGGGTTAACTGATTTGTTCAGGGGCAGAAGGACAGATTTGTATCTTGTCAGCTCTGGGATTCGATCTTGCAACCTTTCAGTTACTAGTCCAACGCTCTAACCACTAGTCATTTTCTATCTTTACTTTTACTCAAGTATGACAATTGAGTCCTTTTTCCACCACCGCAAATTTGGTCTTGTTTGGTTGGAAGATTTCATTACAATAATAGCCCGTGTGTAGAATAATACCCAAGCATGAAAAAGAGGATATACATTTTTCTACCTTTGTGTACCTATTTAAGATACATCACAGTGAATACAATTACATTCATAATTATATATATATATTTTTTCTTTTTTCTTCTATATAGTACAGATCAAAGACCCATGATGTCATTCTGTTCCTGTCATTCTGTTTTTGATTTTGATCCACTTCACTTATTGTAGTTCAATAACCAACATAAACTCAGCAAAAAAAGAAACGTCCATTTTTCAGGACCCTGACTTTCAAAGATAATTCGTAAAAATCCAAATAACTTCACAGAACTTCATTGTAAAGGGTTTAAACACGGTTTCCCATGCTTGTTCAATGAACCATAAACAATTAATGAACATGCACCTGTGGTACGGTCGTTAAGACACTAACAGTTTACAGGCGGTAGGCAATTAAGGTCACAGTTATGAAAACTTAGGACACTAAAGAGGCCTTTCTACTGAATCTGAAAAACACCAAAAGAAAGATGCCCAGGGTCCCTGCTCATCTGCGTGAACGTGCCTTATGCATGCTGCATTTAGGCATGAGGACTGCAGATGTGGCCAGGGCAATGAATTGCAATGTCCGCAATGTGAGACACCTAAGACAGAGCTACAGGGAGACAGGATGGACAGCTGATTTTCCTCGCAGTGGCAGACCACGTGTAACAACACCTGCACAGAATCGGTACATCTGAACATCACACCTGCGGGACAGGTACAGGATGGCAACAACAACTCTCCTCGTTACACCAGGAACGCACAATCCCTCGATCAGTGCTCAGACTGTCCACAATAGGCTGAGAGAGGCTGGACTGAGGGCTTGTAGGCCTGTTGTAAGGCAGGTCCTCACCAGACATCACCGGCAAGAACGTCGCCTATGGGCACAAAACCACTATTGCTGCACCAGACAGGACTGGCAAAAGTGCTCTTCACTGACGAGTCGTGGTTTTGTCTCACCAGGGGTGATGGTCGGATTTGCGTTTATCGTCGAAGGAATGAGCGTTACTCTACTCTGGAGCGGGATCGATTTGGAGGTGGAGGGTCCGTCATGGTCTGGGGTGGTGTATATCCTCCTCCCTCATGTGGTACCCTTCCTGCAGACTCATCCTGACATGACCCTCCAGCATGACAATGCCACCAGCCATACTGCTCGTTCTGTGTATGATTTCCTGCAAGACAGGAATGTCAGTGTTCTGCCACGACCATCGAAGAGCCCGGATCTCAATCCCATTGAGCATGTCTAGTACCTGTTGGATCGGAGGGTGAGGGCTAGGGCCATTCCCCCAAAAAATGTCAAAGGAACTTGCAGGTGCCTTGGTGGAAGAGTGAGGTAACATCTTACAGCAAGAACTGGCAAATCTGGTGCATGAGGAGTCCATGAGGAGGAGATGCACTGCAGTACTTAATGCAGCTGGTGGCCACACCAGATACTGACTGTTACTTTTGATTTTGACCCCCCCTTTGTTCAGGGACACATTATTCAATTTCTGGTAGTCACATGTCTGTGGAACTTGTTCAGTTTAGGTCTCAGTTGTTGAATCTTGTTATGTTCATACAAATATTTACACATGTTAAGTTTGCTGAAAATAAACACAGTTGACAGTGAGAGGATGTTTCTTTTTTTGCTGAGTTTAGATTTTTTTCAAAATCAAGGTGTCATATTAATACTGACACCCCATTCTTTCTGCAGACATCTTTGAATCTTCATTTGGAGTAGATATTTAACAGTGTTTTGGAAAATGTGGTTGCATAAAACAACTGGAGATTTTACTGTCATTCTGTTACCAAACTTTGCATCTGTTCTGATCCTCGAGTAAATGTGTTTTAGTAAAATGTTCAGAGGCAATTGTTAAAAGTAAACTTCTGCATATTCTGTAGGTGTGTGGCTTGAAAAACTTCACAATCAACGGTTTTTGCTTGGCATACATTTTTTGGGTGAAAAGTCAGTCTCAGCATCACTCCGTTACTGTGGAATTGCCCTCATGCATTAATAATGAGGACTTCGCTGTGGCAGGTAGGGGCAGTGTACAGACTGCATTAGCGGAGCACTCAGGAGTCTTATCAACACTCCAGCAGGGGCTCAATGGCCCATTTGAATTCATGCATAGGGAGGGGGACATGGGGTACAATAAGGACAGAAAAATGGCTGCCATGGGGAGGTGCATGTCATATACATGTATCTGCATAATGACACTGTCTTTGGTCATGAAAGCAGTATTGTCTGCGACCTGAGAGGGGCGTCTGTGCAATATGAGCATCTATTGGCCCTAGTCCTATTGGCTAAAGTGAAACAACCCATTCAAACTATTTCAGCAGACGCTCTTATCCAGAGCGACGTACAGAAGCAATTATGGTTAAATGTCTTGCTAAAGGACACTTTGACAGGTTTTTCATCTAGTCAGCTCGGAGATTCAAACCAGCAACTATTCAGTTACCGGCCCAACGCTCTTAACCGTTAGGCTACACGCCTTCATATCCTATTTTCATCATTTTAATCTTAATCAAACCATTCCTGTGGCAACTAGCAGAGGAGGATTCCCATTGGTGGGGAATAGCACAGTACAGTAGTGGGACGAGCCTCATTTACCTGACAGATACTAATTACTGCACAATGCAGATTACTATGTCACCGACGGCGCTGGAATCAATCTATTGCTCAATGTTGAAACTCCTCCTTATGGCAGCCATCGCTAACTGGTGATTTAATCCCCTACCGCCCTCCAGTGAGTCTATTTATAGCTATGGGCATTATCCCCATTGTATGTTGGGAGTGAGGTTATTTTTAGGCGGGTAGACACGTGATCACACCAGCTAGCTCGAGATTTAATTATGGCTCTTGTAACGAGAATACACGGCACGTGGAGTCACACCGTTCCAACATGTTAGATCCACACAGCCCAGAGGCTGAGACAAATAACTACTATCCTGTAGCTTTCAGTATATTCAGTAATACTCAACAATGCATGGCTATCTACAGACATTTGAGTCATTTCCTATTCTCTGAGGCTCTGTCAACCAACAGGCTAGTAGTTAATGTAATGGCGCTGGCACTTCCTCCAGCGAAGTCTGATGGGAACCGTGATGCTCGGGGAGCCCCTGGGCAGTAAACCTCCTTTACTGTAAGACAAACACACATTATCTTCACCTTACATGCCCCAGTGAACAGATATTACCCCAGTCAACCACTGTCATGTTAACTCTCTGTAGTTTAGCCTACACCCCTCTGTACGTGGTATTGTACTCACTCACCTCAACACAGGTTTAGCATGGACAATAGAGGTCATTACTTATATCAATACATCACACTTCTACGACAATGTCTAGAAATCGTGACTGTGCTGTAAAAAAAGAACAAGAATGCACTAACAAACAACAAACTGCTCTTAATGCAGACGTTTGTGCCAGACTAACACCCTCACACACTCCTGTAGGGATGGAAGCTGATCTGAGGCCAGTACAAATCAAACGGGTGTTTAAGTAGAAATGACAGAGATGACTGACACACTATAATTTCCTGATGCGACTCTCTCCATAATTTACCTCATTACATGGCACAAAGGGGTCATTACTCAAAAGTGCTCTATTAAATACTTTTGTTTTATAAGAATGGAGGCTTTGTCACACATGGCACGCTTGAGAGACAACTCTGTCATTTAAATTTCAAATCATGGGTGGGGGTTATAGTGGGCGGCAGGCATGGTCAACTGCTTCTGTTAAAAACAGTCACAACTCCCACACCTGAGAGAAAAATGATCTGAACCTGGGGTGGTGTTTTCCTGGAGAACAATGGGAGAGATGTGTTCACTGTCAGTCACTGCACTTAAAGGGTGGACCTCTCATTATCTCTCTCGTCTGAAGCTATAATCACCAAGTAGATTGTCTGGTGTTTTGCAAAGTTCAGCAACAGGAGCAGCAGTTTGTGATGAAAATGAAAGTTCAGGTGTTTCATGAATAAGGTAAATCTGTACATTTACTGAAAGCGTGCCGACGCACACATGCCCTCCCTTTTGTTGATCTGTTGAATTAAGAAGTTTGAGCAGGTTTTCTTAATCTCACACAGATGCAGCAGAACACTGATGGGAATTGCGGCGTATTGCCTCACTATGGGGAATATTAAACCACATTCATTTCCAGCCAAATATATTACCATATAGCCTTTCCTCTTTCTCACCATTTCTCTCACTGTATTGCTGACTGACATTAGCAGATGTATTTCTGCTTTCGCCATTTGCATTACAACTACTCAGACTTTTAGTGCATCGAAAAACACCATTTTATATTGGCCAAACAGGTTTGCTCCATTTTCAGACCTTTTACTAATGGAAAGGCTTTCAAAGCTTATTTTTACACAAATTATTCAAAAACAAAGAGGAACGTCGTCTTTCATAAAACATGAGTGTCAGTAGAAGTCCCAGACCACTTTATAATGCCGTTTTAAAATGGGCTTCATATACACTAAGTGAGCTTCATATACATTATACAGCTATGACAGGATAAATAGCAACCCACTGTGTGTCGACATACATGCTTAGGCGGCATGCAGACACGTCCACGTCGCTCAGGGAGAGAGAGAGAGAGAGAGAAAGAAAGAAAGAGAGATAGAGAAAATTAACAGACATCTCCTTGGAGGCCCTGAGGCATTGTTCAAGAACCCTCTCCACCGGCTTCCTGAGAGACAATGTCCCAGCCTCATTTCAATTACGTGATGCCAACTCATGCAGACCGATAAGTGGCTATTATGAAATTAGCCAGTGATAAGCCATTCATTTATCTGACAAGACTGTTGCTGGAAAGCAGTGTCCCGAAAGAGGAGATGGTGGCAGGAGAGAGGACACAAATGCAGGGGGACAACACAAGGCATGAACTGCTGCTTTAACTATCTGGTACAAATGGAACTGAATGACTATTGTACTCAATATATTTTAAATGTTAGATGTGGGTTATTATAGATTGGCTTGGTATATTCTAAGCTTAACTCGTAGCTTCGAGCAAGTACAACGACTAAGGTAGATGTGATCTTGGGTATATTGTACCTCGGGGACAAGGTGCCCTTTCTTGATCCGCTGTTCTTTAGCTGCCTGAGTCAGAGAGGCAGGGTTTAAACCTGCTTAGTTATGATTCTAATCAGATAGATCACATAGTCGCTCTCCTTCTCAGAGTTCAACGTACGACCAGACAAGGTCTAAGGGTGGCACAATGCCTCAATTATTCAGCTCTTAAACAGGGATGTTGATAAGATGTATAACATGCATCATCTTTTTGCTGTGAAAGACATATTGCTGTATGCTCAAAGGCATGCTTTCCGTCATTCTTTTTGAAAATGTCTTAGTATCCAAACAGTCTTTTTCATGAATGAATTCACATTACAAAAATACTCACAAGAGGTAGAATAGCATTTAATGGTACAGTTTTCATGAACCTCGTCAACCACAACAAACATTGAGTCATGATCCCATTTCCCCTTCTAACTCTCACACAGCAGGCAAATCAGAGTGTGAGGGCCGACTGATTGCAGCTTTGCAGCCAGTCAGCTGGAGCCGCTCAACCACCACTGTCTAATCACCAGAATGCTCTCCTGCAGGGTTGTGACGAGATGGAGTACAGCTATGATCAGAAGTGACTTTTCGTAGCAGATTAGGAAAGCATTAAGTCTAACGCTAACCTTTTTCATAACCTTAACCTGATTCTCAAACCTGCTACCTTAATTCTCCTAACCTGCTATGAAAACAATCACTTCCGTTCATCGCTGTATACCACCTAGTCAAACCCCTCCTGTAGGGGTCTGTTCCTTCATGCTGCAGAGTCGCTGAGGGATGTGGGTACTGTATACCCCACAGTCAAGCTCCCCACTGAAACCTATAGCTAAAAACCCAGAGACTAATGTGTTTTAAGGGAACACTGGGCCAAGTCACAAGATCAGACGGACACACACGCTATCCTCGCTTCCCAGCTGTGCACCGCTGCACAATGGCATTGTGGGAGAACACTCCCTGGGCTGAGAACCTACCTGATCCCCTAAGCTGAGCGAACGTCAAGTCCTTAGATCGCATTGCCTCATATCCTGCTACTGCCAAGTCCATCTTCTCCTGGTACATGATTGTCTGTGGAGTGGCAAGTGGATATATCCCTTTCAAGTCCTTTTATGACAGAGCATAATGGCCATTCTATACAGGCTATGAAATGAAGAGCTCGCAGGCCTGAGAGGATGTCTCAGCTGCAGTCATCGAAGGAGTGTGTTCAAAGAGGCGGTGATGACCTGCAATTGTTTGGCTGTGGAGTCTCAGCCTAGTCAACTGTGCACTTAGTACCTACTATAAGGAGTCAGTGAAAACGTATCACGGTGTTCTTCATGGACACCGAATCATGACTACCTACAGTACAGTTTGGCCCGAATATTATACGGTCTATAACTCCATCAGTAGTTGTGATGTTTTTCCTCAAGAAGTTCCTGTTCTATATTGGAGTCATTATTCTGCAGGGACAATGGCTATAAAATAAAGCCTTTTGTTTTCTGTTCCCAAGACATGTTAATTAGAGCAAGAATATTGTCTTTTTCACACATCGGTTACTCCAGTTGGGAAAGAAGGACCGTGTTGATTGCAACTATGACATTATCTATTTTCCACTCTCAATTATTCCGTTTAAATTAGGGAACATTCAGAGTGTTTTTTAGAATGCTCTGATGCACACCAACAGAAAAAGTATGTTTATTTCACGCAAGCTAACTCCTTGTAAATAAAAAAGGACCAGCAAATCAAATGATTGGTTATCCGTTTCACTTTGGAGTGCAGAGTGGTTTTGTAAATGAGATGTTTGTTTATTTCAGGACAGCATTCAAAACAGAAAGGAGAGTGATAGCTAGATTATAACAGGTGATGCCAGTTCTGAACAGTATGATTTAATATAAAAAGTTTGAATGAGGACGAAACAATATGTACCGGTATATCGTGTATACCCTGAAGGGAGATGATGTCAACAAGCCACTGAAAGAGTACGTCAAATTAAATCAAATTGTATTTGTCACATGCGCCGAATACAACAGGTGTAGACGTTACAGTGAAAAGGCTACTTACAAGTCCTTAACTAACAATGCAGTTATAATAAAATCCCTAAAAAAGTAAGAGATAAGAATAACAAATAAGTAAATAACAATAGCGGGGCTATATACAGGGGGTATCGGTACAGAGTCAATGTGTCAATGTGTAGGGGGCAATGCAAATTGTCTGGGTAGCCATTTGATTAGCTGTTCAGGAGTCTTATGGCTTGGGGGTAGAAGCTGTTTAGAAGCCTCTTGGACCTAGACTTGGCGCTACGGTACCGCTTGCCGTGGGGTAGCAGGGAGAACAGTCTATGACTAGGGTGGCTGGAGTCTTTGACAATTTTTAGGGCCTTCCTCTGACAACGCCTTGTATAGAGGTCCTGGATGGGAGGAAGCTTGGCTCCGATGATGTACTGTACTACGCATTACCCTCTATAGTGCCTTGCGGTAAGGAGGCCAAGCAATTGCCATATCGGGCAGTGATACAACCTGTCAGGATGCTCTCAATGGTGCAGCTGTAAAACCTTTTGAGGATCTGAGGACCCATGCCAAATCTTTTCAGTCTCCTGAGGGGGAATAGGTTTTGTCGTGCCCTCTTCACGACTGTCTTGGTGTGCTTGGACCATGTTCGTTTGTTGGTGATGTGGACGCCAAGGAACTTGAAGCTCTCAACATGCTCCACTACAACCACGTCGATGAGAATGGGGGCGTGCTAGGTCCTCCTTTTCCTGTAGTCCACAATCAGCTCCTTTGTCTTGATCATGTTGAGGGACAGGTTGTTGTCCTTGCACCACACGGTCAGGTCTCTGACCTCCTCCCTATAGGCTGTCTCATCGTTGTCGGTGATCAGGCCTACCACTTTTGTGTCATATGCAAACTTATTGATGGTGTTGAAGTCGTGCCTAGCCTTGCAGTCATGAGTGAACATGAAGTACAGGAGGGGACTTAGCACGCACCACTGTGGGGCCCCCGTGTTGAGGATCAGCATGGAGGATGTGTTGTTACCTACCCTTACCACCTGGGGGCGACCAGTCAGGAAGTCCAGGATTCAGTTGCAAAGGGAGGTGTTTAGTCCTAGGGTCCTTAGCTTAGTGAAGAACTTTGAGAGCACTATGGTGTTGAACGTTGAGCTGTAGTCAATGAATAGCATTCTCACGTAGGTGTTCCTTTTGTCCAGGTGGGAAAGGGCAGTGCAATAGAGATTGCATCATCTGTGGATCTGTTGGTGTGGTATGCAAATTGGAGTGGGTCTAGGGTTTCTGGGATAATGGTGTTGATGTGAGCCATGACCAGCCTTTCAAAGCATTTCATGGCTACGGACTTGAGTGCTACGGGTCGGTAGTCATTTAGGCAGTTACCTTAGTGTTCTTGGGCGCAGGGACTATGGTGGTCTGCTTGAGACATGTTGGTAATACAGACAGGGAGGGGTTGAAAATGTCAGTGAAGTCATTTGCCAGTTGGTCAGCGTATGCTCGGAGTACACGTCCTGGTAATCCGTCTGGCCCAGCGGCCTTGTGAATGTTGACATGTTTAAAGGTCTTACTCACATCAGCTGTGGAGAGCGTGATCACACAGTCGTCCAGAACAGCTGATGCTCTCATGCATGTTTCAGTGTTACTTGCCTCGAAGCAAGCAATGAAGTTATTTAGCTCGTCTGGTATGCTCGTGTCACTGGGCAGCTCTCGGCTGTGCTTCCCTTTGTTGTCTGTAAAAGTTTGAAAGCCCTGCCACATCATCGGAGCCATGTAGTACGATTTGATCTTTGTCCTGTATTCCCTGTTCGATGTATCATCGGAGGGCATAGCAGGATTTCTTATAAGTTTCCACTCCTAGAAAGCGGCAGCTCTACCCTTTTGCTTCTGGTTGGGGTATGTACGTACAGTCACTGTGGGGACGACATCCTCGATGCACTTATTAATAAAGCCAGTGACTGATGTGGTGTACTCCTTCCTCAATGCCATCGGAGGAATCCCGGAATATGTTCCAGTCTGTGATAGCAAAACAGTCCTGTAGCTTAGCACCTGCTTCATCTAACCACTTTTTTATAGACCATGTCTCTGGTGCTTCCTGCTTTAATTTCTGCTTGTAAGCAGGAATCAGGAGGATAACGTTATGGTCAGATTTGCCAAATGGAGGGCGAGGGAGAGCTTTGTGTGTGGAGTAAATGTGGTCTTTAATTTTTTTCCCCTCTTGTTGCACATTTAACATGCTGATAGAAATGAGGTAAAACTGATTTAAGTTTCCCTGCATTAAAGTCCCCGGCCACTAGGAGTGCCGCCTCAGGATGAGCGTTTTCCTATTTGCTTATGGCGGAATACAGCTCATTGAGTGCGGTTTTCGTGCCAGCGTCTGTCTGTGGTGGTATGTAGACAGCTGCAAAAAATAAAGCTGAAAACTCTCTAGGTAGATAGGGTGGTCTACAGCTTACCATGAGATACTCTACCTCAGGCAAGAAAAACCCTGAGACTTCCTTAGATGTCGTGCACTAGCTATTGTTTACAAATATGCATAGGCCCCCACCGCGTGTCTTACCAGAGGCTGCTCTTCTGTCCTGCGAATAGAGTGTATAACTTCCAGCTGTATGTTCTTAATGTCGTCGTTCAGCCACGACTCGGTGAAGCATAAGATATTACAGTTTTTAATGTCCCATTGGTAGGATATACGTGCTTTCAGTTCGTCCCATTTATTTTCCAGCGATTTAACGTCAACTAGCGGAATGGGAGGCAAGGGCAGATTAGCCACCCGTCGCCAGATCCTCACAAGGCATCCTCATCTCTTTCCGCGAAACATACGTTTCCTTTTCCAGCAAATCCAAGGGATCTGGGCCTGGTCGGTTGTCCGTAGTATATCTCTCGCGTCCGACTCATTGAAGAAGAATTCCTCGTCCAATATGAGGTGAGTAATCCCAGTTCTGATGTCCAGAAGCTCTTTTCGGTAGCAGCAACATTATGTATAAAACATTTTTGATCCTGATTGCATGAGATTACTCAACTAAGTGGTGTTTTCAATGTTATTTTTGTATGGAGGGGAGCCTTTGATTTATCAAAGCACTTCAAATACACATCTCTGTAAGAGCTGATGCCCATCATCCAGTCAAGGTAAAGCTTGCCTATATATTATGTTGCTTGCTTACTAACAACCAATGATCAAAGCAGAAAGATGAAATTGTCAAGGCAGATTACCCTAACACATTGCCTGTAGTAGGAATATTTTGAATAAATCCCACCACAACAAAGGCCCATTGAACTCTAACCCGCTTTCATCTACCTGATGGTACACGCACGCACGCACGCACGCACGCACGCACGCACGCACGCACGCACGCACGCACGCACGCACGCACGCACGCACGCACGCACGCACGCACACACGCACACACACACACACACACACACACACACACACACACACACACACACACACACACACACACACACACACACACACACACACACACACACACCACAATGCCATCTTCTTAGTTCACTCCCTTTCTAGTATCAATGCACCAGAAATGTTGATCTAAATGCCATGATCATCTAGGCCAATTAGCTCCGTTGGTCAGGTGTGGTGCCTAGTTGGAATGTCATCCTGCAGTACCTGCATCACTCCAGGAACAGGGTTGTCTACCCCAGATCTAGGTAGCTAAATGTGCCATTTGAGATGCTGTGTGATGTTTCCAAACTACATTGAAATACAGTAATACAATTTAACAAAATTCAAGATGACTGATCTGGTGATGGCTGCTGGAATGACACCCGTCTCTCATATTGGCAGTGATTTTGGAGTGAAATTTGAACTGAATGTGCAGAACATGTCAACAGCCTGTCACATTGCCTAAACATCAGACTGTTACCATGGTTACTCCAGAAATGTTCAGTCTGACCGAAGTCACCCTAAAAAAGACTCAAAGCGATCTACAAGCCAGAATGTTGAATAAAATGATACACTACATGACCAAAGGTATGTGGACACCTGCTCCTCGAACATCTCATTCCAAAAGCATGGGCATTAATATGGAGTTGGTCTCCCCTTTGCTGCTATAACAGACTCCACTCTTCTGGGAATGCTTTCAACTAAATGTTGGAACATTGCTGCGGGGACTTGCTTCCATTCAGCCACAACAGCATTAGTGAGGTCGGGCACTGACGTTGGGCATTTAGGCCTGGCTCGTAGTTGGAGTTCCAATTCATCCCAAAGGTGTTTGATGAGGTTGAGGTCAGGGCTCTGTGCTGGGCATTCAAGTTCTTCGACAAGGATCTCAACAAGCCATTTCTCTATGGACCTCGCTTTGTGCATGGGGGCATTGCCATGCTGAAACAGGAAAGGGCATTCCCCAAACTGTTGCCACAAAGTTGGAAGCACAGAATCATCTAGAATGTCATTGTATGCTGTAGCGTTAAGAGGCCTAGCCCGAACCATGAAAAACAGCCCCATTATTCCACCTCCAAATTTTACAGTTGCCACTATGCATTTGTAGCATTCACCTGGCATCCGCCAAACCCAGATTTGTCTGTCAGACGATGAAGCGTGATTCATCACTCCAGAGAACGCATTTCTACTGCTCTAGAGTCCAACGGTGGCGAGCTGAACACCACTCCAGCCAACACTTGGCATTGCGCATGGTGATCTTAGGCTTGTGTGCGGTTGCTTGGCCATGGAAACCCATTTCATGAAGCTGGATGAACAGTTCTGGTGCTGACATTGCTTCCAGAGGCAGTTTGGAACTCGGTAGGGGGTGTTGCAACTGAGCAAAGACAATGTTTACACACTACGCTCTTCAGCATTTCAATTCTGTGAGCTTGTGTAGCCTACCATTTCGCATTGTTGCTCCTAGACATTTCCACTTCACAATAACAGCACTTACAGTTGACCAGGGCAGCTTTATTTATTTATTTTACCAGGTAAACTGGCTGAGAACACAATCTCATTCACAGCAACAACCTGGGGAATAGTTACAGGGAAGATTGAGCCAATTGTAAGTTGGGGATGATTAGGTGACCGTGATGGCCAGATTGGTAATTTAGCCAGGACACTCGTTACTCTTATAATAAGTGCCATGCGATCCTTAGTGAACACAGAGTGTCAGGACACCCGTTTAACATGCCATCCAAAAGATGGATTCCTACACAGAGTAATGTCCCCAATCACTGCCCAGGTGGATTGGGATATATATATTTTTTGAGACCAGAGGAAAGGGTGCCTCGTACTGGCCCTCCAACACCACTTCCAGCAGTCCAGGGATTGACCAGGACCAACCCTGCTTAGTTTCAGAAGCAAGCCAGCAGTGGGATGCAGGATGGTATGCTGATGGCAGTTTAGCAGGGCAGAAATTTGATGAACTGACTTGTTGGAAAGGTGGATTCCTATGACGGGGCCACATTAAAAGTCACTGAGCTCTTCGGTAAGGACGTTCTACTGCCAATGTTTGTCTTTGCATGGCTGTGTGCTCGATGTTATACACCTGTCAGCAACAGGTGTGGCTGAAATAGCCGAATCCACACATTTGAAGGGATGTCCACATACTTTTGTATGTGTATTTACAGTTACTTTACCGGTTATACAGTACATGCTGTTGGTGCTTTTGGAGGTAGGAGGTAGAGATTTGGTATCCACAGGAAAGTGTTCATTTCTGTCACATGTATTTTCAATCTCTTAAAGCATAGCAGATGATGCACAATATGTAAACACTAGCCAAACGTAAACGAACATGGTCGACCGAAGCACATTTCCTCACAATCAGCTGAGATTGTTTGCAGTTTGGTCTGTGGTTCAGTTAGGCTCAGCCATATTGTGCAAGTGTTGCTCGCTTGGAAATTGCATCAGCATTGAAAATAAAAACCCGAAGTACAAATCGATATACAGACCAGTGTACTGACGGTCGGGTTGATAACACTTCCCTGTGGATATGTTGTATCAGATTATCTCCGACATCGGGAGAAAACCGGCGGACAACAGGCAAAGTAAGTTGAAAATGAAGTTTGTGCAACATTCTGACTTGTAATGGGACTTTTGGGGAATGCTGAGCCTACCAGTGTGGAAGTATTTCCCTTTCTGATTCTAAAAGAGGCTACCTGTCACAGTGACCCTTGCAAACAACAGTGAAATCTTATTCAGTTGTAAACAATATGTTTGTGGCGGTCTGACAGCGGCAGTGTTTTCAGAAATGCGAGTAGTCTTACTAGGCTATTCTAATGAATGATTTGCTTCCAGGGAATATGTGTTGTTTCATGACTAGTTCTTATGACCTGTCCTTGTTGTGATAAATTGAGAGATGCTGCAATGGCGTCTTTTGTTTTGCAAATGTGATTGGCCAGTGACTCGCCTTTCTCCCTTGGGATGAAGGTCACACAAAGTTTTCCATCTACACTTCGGTGCTGTCTCAACACTTGTGATTTTGATCATTTCGGTGCCATTTTTGAAAAGTTTGTTTTAATGAACCGTTTCCCAGCTTGTTTATCTTAAGTGTAGGGAAGTAGCCTGCTAGTAGGCCCAAACCTATTTAGTGCAATCAAATATCACCTGGCGTGTGCATTCGACATTCAAACAAGCAGATAGATATGTTGTTTTATGGACAGGAATGACTACATGTCATGAAGTCATCATTGCCTATATGATCTGGCCAATAGAATATATTTAAGTAATTAGCCCAAAGAAATGCGGCATATGGCTGAGGTGCCTAATTGCTATTATAAACTGGTTAACCATATAATTAGAACAGTAAAATGAAATGTGTTGTCATACCCGTGGTATACAGTCTGATATACCACAGCTTTCAGCATTCAGGGATCAAACCACCAAGTTTATAATTAAGTGATAATGCTTGACAGGCCAGTGTTTGGAGGATATGTTGGCACGGGTGTTGTTAGGCCCGAGACGAAGTCGAGGCAAACAGTGCCAATATATCCTCTAAACACCGGCTTCGAGGGCATTATCACTTTTAGACAAAGGGTTACCAACCTATTCAAATAATGATTGACATATTTTCATTAAAAACTTTATTTTGATGAATTTATTTGTACTATTTCATCCTTCCACAAGATATAGTCCCGAAAGCAAATCTACTGTAGGGTTGCTACCCAAGCCGGCTGGTCGTTCGTTCGATTGGTTTGGTTGCCAGAGACAGTCGTTCAGTCTTTTTGTTCTGTATCTACAGACGCGACCCAGTCATTTGTTCTACATGTTCCATTGCCATTCTGGCTGCAACATTCTTTGACCTTGCTTGCTAGCTAGCCAACTAGGGATAAATTACAGTCACGTCAAACAGTGCAGCCAGAACAGTAGCTGCATTTGCTTAAGCTGCCACATTTATTTGGATGCATCCATAACAATGAGCTACTGAGGCACGATTTCACCTGGCATAGAAAATGTGCTCTCTCTTTAGTATACAAATCTCCGCTGTTGAAAACGAAATGTTAGTCTAAGAGAAATGTGAGATAATGTCTAGATGCTTTTTATAGTGGAGATCAAGTTCATAAGTTCCCTGCCTGGGCTGATGAGACAGTGGATTGTGCAGTCAGATGGAACAGAGTAAATAGGCATTTTAAAGTCATAGATTTAGCCGGTGATAACTTGTGGAATAGACACCTGCTAGAATACACTTTTAACCAATCGGCATTCAAGATTAGACCCACCCGTTGTATAATGTATGATGTACCACGGCTTTCAGACAATCAGCATCCAGAATGCATCCGGAACGTTGCGCCATCTGAATGTCCCCATTTCATTTAGTGAGGAATGTGAGGAACAGTTAGTGAGGAACGTTTAGCCTTGTGAAATAGATACATTCCTCATAAATAATTTCTGTTTTTCTAAGTAGGCTATTCATTACACAATGAGTGTGGAATTATAATAACTTCAATGCCAGGTCTTGAATGCAAAATATCCTCTGATTTCTGTAGCTACACGGTTGGTTCTTTGGAATGAAAAAGTATATTCACAGTCACTAAGGATATGATATACTATACAAACAGAGCTCTCATCTGTTGGGCAAAAAACATTGATTACATAACTAGAGTAGTGTCCTCCTCCATCTCTCCCCAGTAACAAGCCAACATGACCCTGGCTATGGCACCGCTGTCGTTCCGTGAGGTTGGTGCCGTGGCAGGGTGGACCCGTAGGCAGGACCACGCAGAGAGCGACCTTTCCAGTCATGTGTCACCTGCTTCTTGCGCTCGGGGAACCGCGACGACCCTCTAAGCTCGGGTGTGTCTGAATGTCACTGTTGTGCTGCTCCACTGGAGCATCAAAGCACTGGAGCTAAGCATCAGCCAAACAGACCCTGGTAGTGTGAAATCACTTTTATTCATTAAGGACTAGTGCAGTGGTGTCAGATTGTATTTCCAGTGAGGCTTTCTTTGTATTGTTGTTGTTGTTGTTGTTGTTGTTATTGCCTCTGTGTTCCTCCTATGTGAAGGCTTCTCAGAAGATGCTGCTGCCCCTTGCAGGGTCTGTGTCCACCATCCTTCAGAGCGTTATTTAACCTGTGTCAGAGGGGCATCCCCAGTGGGACCATTGGCTAGTTAGATCCTCCTGTGATACTAACCCCCAAGTTCGGTTTTTATTTTCGAAATAAGTTACGTTTTTTCTTTTGAAGCGAGAAGGAGGCTTTGTTTCCGCTACCTTCGTGCCTGTAATTGGTTATGGTGATATCTTGTACATGTATGCCCCTGTGGCCTTATTACGTAGGCTGGACGATGAGGTTTGTTACAAACTCCAAAGCCCTTACTCATCACTGTACCGTCTATAAGAGAGTGGGCTGGCTTTGTTACGTTTTTGTGTATAAGGCCATACTGAGACAGCTCCCATTTTACCTGTGTATCTGCATTATCCAGCAGACAAATGACAACTATCGCCTGAGCTCACATGGTGTTTTGTTGACTGTGACTGATGCTGTGTTCGTAACCAAGTGGGAAGTTGGAATTTACCACTTACTACTGGGGAAAATCCACTTTAATGGCCCTTTGGCAATTACTACACATTTATCTTATTTGAATTTATTTTACAAGATATTAGACCTTAATCATCTCATCAGGTAATGAAGGTACTTTAGGTTAGGGCTTATCAGGTTAAAATAAGCAAACTCATCATTAGATAATTTAGCTTGGTAAGAAAAAGGAAAAGAAAAAAATACAAACGCTAAGTGAATTATCACCTAATGTAAGATATTTAGGCTTGCTTAGAGTTCACTTTTTGTAGTGGCGAACTCATCTATCATCCTGAGCTCCCACTTTTTCTACATGCTGACTAAGGAATTGACCTCTAAAACAGCATTTTTTGCAGTTAAATGCAACAACAAAACATTATTTTTCTTAAAGCAATCTATTCATACGGTTTTGGAACATAATATAATTTGTTTACAAGCGTGACAGCTGTACTTTTATTTTATGGTTTACGCCGCTTGTTGGACATTAGCGAATCGGCTTTGTTCAACAAGTTCAAAGCACGTGAATGCATCCAACTGGTATTTTTGACTTCATAACTGGTAAATCTCCACCTCCCATTTGGTTACGAACATAGCATAAGGCCTGTACATAGCTAGGGGGAAAAGAATTCCAGTTCTCTGCCACTTATGTTTGGAACAAGCTTCAAAAGGTCCTGAAATTGCAGGTTTAAATCTAAGGTAAACACTATGATGGGAAATTAAGTGGAGGGTCGTCAATGTTTTGACCCTTGGTTGCAACACACCATCTTGCTGCTCAATGTATAAATGTATGTTTTTTAAACTGTGGTGCTTCGTGTTTATGTTGAAAATGTGTGAAGCTTTGTGTGCTGCTATTTTGTCCAGGTCTCTCTTTTTAAAATATATATTTTTATCTCAATGAGACACCTGCTAAAATAAAGATTAAATAAATAAATAAATAAAAAGTGAAGGCTCATGGAAACGGACATGCATAGATGAACCGTACTCCCACACGGCTAGCAATCACCTGTGAGTTCATAGGTGTTGATCATGTCGATGGATGGATGGATGGGTGGGTGGGTGGGTAGATTCCATAATTGATTGATTCAATGATAGCTTAATGTTATTCCACCACAGAACCTGAATTGGAAGTTTTTATACATTACTTGTCTGATACAGTACTATCTCAGCTGTCAACAGAGTGTGAGTGAGAAAAACTTCAGGCACTCTGCTTACTGCACAAACATTATCCCCTGGAGGTGTTCTGCTGTCTCTGCGCCAGCCCAGCGGATGAGTCGTGTTGTGAGTGTTTGCGTCCCCGGGGAGTACTGAGAATGAGACTCTGCCTCTCTCCGACAGAGAGAGAGGCAGCGTGTGTGTGTGTGTGTGTGTGTGTGTGTGTGAATACTTAAATCATATTACATAACAACAAAACCACAACAGCAACAAGCTTTCCCAGAAGGGGAGCCAGACACGCTGTCATGGAAACAGTGTAAAGTGACCTTCAGGGACCATTGATGCTCCCCAGAGATGTTTCATATTCAGTATGTCGTGTGGCTTTATGTGTAACCATCACAACCTTGAGATCCTGGCACTTTCACTGGAAATAGCTACTAGGAACCTATTTGAGGGCTTTTAGTATTCATAACGTGACAACTGTTATTGTGTCAAGAATTACATTGGGATGCATCACTATCATGAAACAAATGAATTTGTCCAACGGTCACAAATATTATCAGGTTTTACAGTCCAGAATATGGGCAGACTCAAGAGATCCTTTCTGTCTCTGCCTCCATAGTATTGACAGTAATAGTCTTCTGCCTTTGTGTTTTGTCCATAGCCAGTGGTGGTGCTGTGAGAGGGAGGCTATTGTATAACACAGGACTCCCACAGGGGCTTTATGAGTTTCCACAGGCTAGCATGCCACGTTAGCATAATAACAACACCGGTTTTTAGAACATGCTGCTCATTTGTGACTGTGCAGTGCAAAGGGTATTTTTATGTAATACAAACAACAGCATTTGACTTCATTTGACCAGCACAAAAACATCCTGTGGCGTATGGGATTAGCATCAAATAGCCCCCGTGATATGCAACTTATCAGGGAAGTTACGTACCAATATAGACAGGCAGTTAGGAAAGCAAAGGGTAGCTTTTTCAAACAGAAATTTGCATCCTGCAGCACAAACTCCAAGAACTTCTGGGACACTGTAAAGTCCATGGAGATTAAGAGCACCTCCTCCCAGCTGCCCACTGCACTGTGGCTAGGAAACACTGTCACCACCGATAAATCCACAATATTTGAGAATTTCAATAAGCATTTTTCTACAGCTGGCCATGCTTTCCACCTGGCCACCAATACCATGGTGAAAAGCCCTGTACCCCCCACAGCAACTTGCCCAAGCCTCCCCCATGTTTACCCATTTCTCCAAATCCAGATAGCTGCAACATCTGGACACCTACAAATCAGCAGGGCTAGACAATCTGGACCCGCTCTTTCTAAAATGATCAGCCGAAATTGTTGCAACCCCTATTACTAGCCTGTTCAACCTCTCTTTGTATCGTCTGAGATCCCCAAAGACTGGAAAGCTGCCGCGGTCATCCCCCTCTTCAAAGGGGGTGACAGTATAGACCCAAACTGCTACAGACCTATATCTATCCTACCCTGCCTTTCTAAGGTCTTCGAAAGACAAGTTAACAAACAGATCACCGACCATTTCGAATCCCACCATACCTTCTCCACTAAGCAATCTGGTTTCTGAGCTGGTCATGGGTGCCCCTCAGCCAAGCTCAAGGTCCTAAACGATATCATAACCGCCATCGATAAGAGACAATACTGAGCAGCTGTATTCATCGACCTGGCCAAGGCTTTCGACTCTGTCAATCACCACATTCTTATCGGCAGACTCAACAGCCTTGGTTGGTCAAATGACTGCCTCGCCTGGTTCACCAACTACTTCACAGACAGAGTTCAGTGTGTCAAATCGGAGGGCCTGTTGTCCGGACCTCTGGCAGTCTCTATGGGGGTGCCACAGGGTTCAATTCTTGGGCCGACTCTTTTCTCTGTCTACATCAATGAGGTCGCTCTTGCTGCTGGTGATTCTCTGATCCACCTCTACGCAGACGACACCATTCTGTATGCTTCTGGCCTTTCTTTGGACACTGTGTTAACTAACCTCCAGACAAGCTTTAATGCCATACAACTCTCCTTCCATGGCCTCCAACTGCTCTTAAATGCATGCTCTTCAACCGATCACTGCCCGCACCTGCCCACCCATCCAGCATCACTACTCTGGATGGTTCTGACTTAGAATATGTGAACAACTACAAATACCTAGGTGTCTGGTTAGACTGTAAACTCTCCTTCCAGACTCACATTAAGCATCTCCAATCCAAAATTAAATGTAGAATCAGCTTCCTATTTCGCAACAAAGCATCCTTCACTCATGCTGCCAAACATACTCACGTAAAACTGACTATCCTACGGATCCTTGACTTCGGCGATGTCATTTACAAAATAGCCTCCAACACTCTACTCAGCAAATTGGATGCCGTCTATCACCGTGCCATCCGTTTTGTCACCAAAGCCCCATATACTACCCACCACTGCGACCTGTATGCTCTCATTGGCTGGCCCTCGCTTCATATTCATTGCCAAACCCACTGGCTCCAGGTCATCTATAAGTCTTTGCTAGGTAAAGCCCCGCCTTATCTCAGCTCACTGGTCACCATAGCAGCACACACACGTAGCACGCGCTCCAGTAGGTATATTTCACCGATCACCCGCAAAGCCAATTCCCCCTTTGGCCGCCATTCCTTCCAGTTCTCTGCTGCCAATGGTTGGAACGAATTGCAAAAATCACTGAAGCTGGAGACTCATATCTCCCCCACTAGCTTTAAGCACCAGCTGTTAGAGCAGCTCGCAGATCACTGCACCTGTACATAGCCCATCCAACTACCTCATCCCCATACTGTTACTCATTTATATTTGGTCCTTGCACCCCAGTATCTCTCAGTCATCTTCTGCACATCTATCACTCCAGTGATTAATTGCTGATGTGTAATTATTTCACCACTATGGCCTATTTATTGCCTTATCTTACCTCATTTGCACATACCGTATATAGATTTTTTTTCTCTCTATTTTGTTATTGGCTGTATGTTTGTTTATTCCATGTGTAAGTCTGTGTTGTTGTTTGTGTCGCACTGCTTAGCTTTATCTTGGCCAGGTCGCAGTTGTAAATGAGAACTTGTTCTCAAGTAGCCTACCTGGTTAAATAAAGGTGAAAAAAAATTAATTGCAGCTATTGAAGTCATTATTTTTCATTTCCTCTCATAAACATACAACTGAGGTATGGCAGGCAGGACTTTTGTATCCAAACAGAACAAGGGTATAGCATTAACAGGACACCGTGTATGTAGCAAAGAGAGATATGAATCAGTCTCGTTCATGTGTCAAACTCATTCCACGGAGGGCCTAGTGCCTTACGGGTTTTTGCTCCACCCTTGCACTTGATTGACAAATTAAGGTCACTAATCAGTAAGGAACTCCCCTCATCTGGTTGCCTAAGTCTTAATTGAAAGGAAAAACCAGACACTCGGTCCTCCGTGGAATGAGTTTGACACCCCAGTGTAGTGGATTGAATAGGTTGCATGGATGTGGTGAGAACACTGCCATCCACTGGTAGAGCAGAGCAACTGAAGCAGGGTAGGAAAACACATTGGTACTGAACATAATTGCTATCTACACAGTGTAGGTTGTGTAAGTCATTCTTTGAATTTAAATTCCTTTGAAAGTTGAAGACATTGGATATGTATGTTATTTCAACTCGTTTCTTCCACATAATTAAAATAGGTAGTTTTGGTAGTTTTGTCCAGCAAAAAAAAGTGGCAACAAAATTCCCAGTCTATATATATGAGGTATTCTGTCATTAGTGTTCTCACCCAACAATGCAAAAGATGTTGGTGGAATTAGCAGCCAGGCAGGTTCTGTGTGTGTCTTCATGGGTGTGCGCAGACCATAGTTTAGAAAGATTGATCGGGATTCGCATCATAGCTCGTTGCCATGGTGACCAAAAATGATCTTTGGAACAGCCAACTTTATTCCCAGCTGAGAAAAGAGGTACTGAAGCTTGTTGTGCTCTGGTTCTAATCACGGGACCTGACAATTCCATATGTTGTATGAGGATTTCTTGACTAGAGTATCGACAACTGTACACAAATACTATTGAATACAATATTTTGAGGATGCAGCTTCAAGGTGACATTGATGCGTCCAACGTGACAGTGATCAGGACAATGAGACACCAGTGTACTAAGAACATAAAAGGACATGTTACAACTACCATTACTACAGTGCCTGGCTATTCAACTGTCCTGCCTTAAAGTGAACTTGACCTCAAGTTTGACAAAAGGACCACATATAGAAATTCAGTTCCAACAATGTCTCTTGTCCCACTGGCCATCACAGACCAATGTCTCTTGTCCCACTGGCCATCACAGACCAATGCCTCTTGTCCCACTGGCCATCACAGACCAATGTCTCTTGTCCCACTGGCCATCACAGACCAATGCCTCTTGTCCCACTGGCCATCACAGACCAATGCCTCTTGTCCCACTGGCCATCACAGACCAATGCCTCTTGTCCCACTGGCCATCGCAGACCAATGTCTGTGGCTTTGAGGAGAGGCACTCAACTAAGAGGAAGAGAAACTGATTGTAATTTCAGAATGCAGTGGGGCACCCAGCAAAGCCAAGAGGACATGGTGAGCTTCCATTTTTGCTTTTACTTAGATGTCAGCAACCCCCCCCCCCCCACACACACACACACCAAAAAAAGTTGAATATACATTTTAAGTCGTCAAGAAAAAGGAACAACTTCATCAAGTCTTACCGATTCCTTATAATACCTATGTAGCCCCTGAAGGGACTCTTATCAACAAAGGGGTTTTATTGTCTTCTCAGGAATTCAACATTCTCTGTGTTGTCTGTCATTCTTTCTGTTGTCTTTACATCCTATAGGTCTGATATCTGATTGAGGTTAACTTTACAGTAATAATATTGGTCAAAAACTCAGATTTTGAATAGAAACAACTCCGATATTATAAAGGGGTCTTAAAATTCATTGTTTCTCTCTTTTGTTCTAGACCTGCACCGGTGAGATACACTTTCATGCACTCTTGGTGCATGGTCTTTCAGGCTATGACCTCTCTCACTCTTCATGAGCATCCTTAGAATAGTGCCTTGTAATGCTTCTTAATGCTTTGTAACTTAAGTTTGTGAATTGTATAGTGTAGCATTCATCTTACAAATTAATTAAATACAATTGTATTTAGAATTTCATTCCCAATCCTTTCTTGATTGCCTATTAATAACTCAACAATAGTCTCTTGCATATTTGGGATTAAGGTCTGGGGAGTTTCCTGGCCATGGACCCAAAATATCGATGTTTTGTTCCCCGAGCCACTTACAGTAGTTATCACTTTTGCCTTATGGCAAGGTGCTCCATCATGCTGGAAAAGGCATTGTTCGTCACCAAACTGTTCCTGGATGGTTGGGAGAAGTTGCTCTCGGAGGATGTGTTGGTACCATTCTTTATTCATGGCTGTGTTCTTAGGCAAAATTGTGAGTGAGCCCACTCCCTTGGCCGATAAGCAACCCCACACATGAATGCTCTCAGGATGCTTTACTGTTGGCATAACACAGGACTGATGGTAGCGCTCACCTTGTCTTCTCCGGACAAGCTTTTTTCCAGATTCCCCAAACAATCGTAAAGGGGATTCATCAGAGAAAATGACTTTACCCCAGTCCTCAGCAGTCCAATCCCTGTACCGTTTGCAGAATATCAGTCTGTCCCTGATGTTTTTCCTAGAGGGAAGTGGCTTCTTTGCTGCCCTTGACAAGAGGCCATCCTCCAAAAGTCTTCGCCTCACTGTGCTTGCAGATGCACTCACACCTGCCTGCTGCCATTCCTAAGCAAGCTCTGTACTGGTGATGCCCCGATGCTGAATCAACTTTAGGAGATGGTCCTGGCGCTTGCTGGAATTTCTTGGGCGCCCTGAAGCCTTCTTCACAACAATTGAACCGCTCTTCTTGAAGTTCTTGATGATCCGATAAATGGTTGATTTAGGTGCAATATCCTTGCCTGTGAAGCCCTTTTTGTGCAAAGCAATGATTTCCTCGCAGGAAACCATGGTTGACAGAGGAAGAACAATGATTCCAAGCACCACCCTCCTTTTGAATCTTCCAGTCTGTTATTAGACCTGACAGAGTTCTCCAGCCTTGTCCTCGTCAACACTCACACCTGTGTTAATGAGAGGATCCCTGACATGTCAGCTGGTCCTTTTGTGGCAGGGCTGATCACTCTTCATAACATTCTGGAGTATATGCAAATTGCCATCATATAAACTGAGGCAGCAGACTTTGTGAAAATTAATATTTGTATCATTCTCAAAACTTTTGGCCACGACTGTATACTGTATAACTATCGCAGTATATTCTATCATATTGAAATGCTTGCAGAGTTTTACAAATCATGTAAAAGACGTACTGTATCAGACATGTAATACTACAGCAATAACTTACTATAAGCCTAACCAAAGTACACAAACACCAAGAATGTGTGATTTACACCAAACCATATCTCAGTCATTGCTATGGTAACAGTTGTGGGAAAATGAAAGCATGATAATCTATCACACTATGAATCATACAGTCGTGGGAGTTCTGTGGTGAATGAAATGCCTTTGGTCTGTCAACGGTTTATGTTGCTTATTGGTGTGAAAATAGCGCCTTTCCTCCTTATTGACGTTTACAGGGCATTTCTGAAAGGGCAGCCCAGCTCGTGGTCCTGGTGTGTTCAGGGAAATGCATGTGTCTTGTGTTGTTCCACCTCCCCTCTCTCTGACATGGTGTTGTTCGTGTTTCAGAGCGTTGGTGGGAGAGCACGAGTCGAAAAAAAATCCCTTACTAGTCCAGTAGCAAGCCACAGAGGTCCATCAGGCTTCCACAAATGCCAACGCTAATAATCTGTGTTACAAAAGACTCACTGCAGAATGTATCCTAATTTTGATACGAGTGCAACGTGTGGGAGATCTCGTAGGTTCCATATCAGTAGAACATGATCTACTGGTTACAAAAGGTTTTAGGGAAATGTTCTCTTATTCTAAACAAAACTCTATATGGGCAATATTTTTTTTATTTTAGGAGGCATTTTTCTGAGCAGATGGTTCCAAGCCAGCTGGCCAATTCAGGGGAGACGAAATAACCCACATATATTCTCTCCCGCTCTCTCTCCCCCCGACCCCTGCCATCCTCAGCTGGGTGAGTGGTTCCTTGCACCAGAGATCCCAGAGATGGAGGAGATTGGTTCTGAGGACCAAGAGCAAGAAATCGCTGATAATGAAATATGGCCTCCTTCAAGAAACAAGATAAGGGTTTGTTTTATTTTTTCTCCAATGACTATCAGTTCCAAAAGATCAAATGCATTTCGGTGGACACGGATGTGCCCATTCCATCCTTATCAACTAGCCTCCAGGCCTCATCTCAGTGAAGATCTAAGGTCTTCACTGAAATAAAAAATGTTACCTCTATTACATTTCAGATCTACCAAAAAAACAACGAAGTTATTGCTTAAAAGTACAAAGGTAAAATGATATCTGATAACGCTGTAGTCCTGTAATTTCATTAGTGCCGTTAGAGCTTTGATGAGAGCCCAACTGTGTCGTGTACCAGTAAGAATAATAATTACATTAATTTAGCATGAACAAAACCTACATACCTCCATTTTCCAGACATGTCCCCGTGAGGCTGTGTGGTGGTGGTGAGAGCCTTTCAGAGGGCTGGTTAAGGAACAGATGAGGGGTTTTTAAATGAAGCTGAAGTTGAAACTCAGTTAATGATAGTTTTACTAAGCAGAAAGGAGAAGCAGTAAAGACTGTCAAGATTGTGAATAACAAGACAGGAAAAAAGACAAAGCAGGGGGTTTAAAAAGGAGATTATTTCACTAGAAGAAGGATGAGGAATGAACAGAATAGTTTCAGGCCTCCTATAATATATTACTAAATCACACGCACCTTACAACTTCCTATAAAAATGCTAATAGGAATGGTACTGGACCACCCTGGGGCAGTTCTAGGAAGATGAGACAATTACCTTTACATTAGTCCTGATAGGAAGCCCTCCTGTCCCTCTACTCTCTCAAGGTGAGGGAGACTAATGACTTGGATGGCATTGCTGTATTAGTGCAGCGTCACAGTGTGTTGGAGGCGCAGCTTGCCAGGGATGGGTGGTCCCTCTCCAGTCAGACTGCGAGGTGATTGGCGATGATGAATAACCATGGTCGGGGAGCACACAGTGTGTCTATTGTGACAACTGAACCACCGCTGTCACATTACATTACCGGCTCAGTGGCATCGTATCATCACATCAAATTAGCCTTAATGAAACACTAACGAGTCGACAGAGAGATTATCAAACTTTTATTAAATGACTTCATTTTTTGTACATGCATAATGTAGAGAGAGAAAGAGGTGTCCCTTACAGAAAAACACATGTCACATGATCACGTGAAGTTCACGTGACAACATGTAACACAACGTGTGAAATAAAATGTGACAACATGGGAAGCAAAATGTCAACATGACACCATTAAACTACACTTGACACCATTTGAGTAAATGTGGGGATGGGGATGAAAAACTTTAACATGTGACAACATTTGAGCTAGACAAAAACCTCCAGGGGACCATGACACAACATACCAAGAATGTCCTAAAAACGTAATGGGGAAAATCTTTGAAACAAACCGGGAACTAGATAAAACCTCCAGGGGACCATGACACAACATTCCAAGAATGTCCTAAAAACATCCTTGGGGAAAATCCCTGGAACAAAACTGGAACTAGTCATTGAGGAACATGTTAGGGTGTTTGTAAGATGTTCTCAAGACCTTTGTGTTACCATTCATCAGGACGTAACGTGACGATAAGTCAAGTAATTACATGGTATGGGAGTTTTAAAGTAAGTGGTAAGCTGTTCAGCTAAAATAGTTCAAACATTTAATCAATGTCAATATGATTACATTAGACATGATCACTTGGTAGTTAAGTACTGACTTTTCAATATGACCCCAACTGGGATTTGAACTAACAACCTCTGGATTTGGGGTAAACTGATCTTTCTGCTGCGCCAAACTCTGTAGCATTCCCCTACACCTCTACACTTACCAAAATAGTGCAGTCTACACTGCTATTTTAGTTAGCAGTGACTATTCTCTCATCATTTAATTAATTAACTTATTTCAGCAATTTGAGGATTTTCTGTATAGTTGCCTAATGTTTGTGGGGCATATTATTCTGTTTTAACGTTACTCCTGAATCACTCTGATAAATATGTACTTTTAACAAAGCTGAGATTGACTTTGAAGTCCAAAGTGTAGGAGGAATATGTCCGAATGCCATGAACAAAGAGGTTGTGAGTTGAAATCCTAGGTGAGGACATGTGGAATAATTATTACTGTCTCAACAAACATACACAATGTAATCATGTATGTCAAAGTGTGCCAAATATGTAAGTTGAAAACATGATGTTATAAGCACTGTTTGTGTGTTCTAACAACTCTTGTTTTATTTGCAGGGCATCACCTGTGAAATCTAAAGTGAAAAATATCCCTTAAAAGATTCACATTTGAATGAAAATGTGAAAGGTTCTGTGAAACTACACATGTGAAACATCATCACGTGAAGTGAAAAACACATTGGTTTTTCCTGTAAGGGCTCTGTGTGTGTGTGTGTGTGTGTGTGTGTCTCTCTCTACAGGTAAGCAGGGTTTCTATATCAAGATGTACCCCCAGTAAAGTCTAAAAACCTAAAATCTTTACCACCCAGTGGGCTTTACAGAACACATGATGCAACAGCCACACATTTGTTTGTTTCAGCACAAAAATGGGCCCCTGTATGTAATGCAAAGATCTAAATATGGTCAGGGTAAAGTCAAATAACTTCTCACAGCCAAGATCACAGTCTTGAGAAATCAAAAAGAGAGATGCATTTCAAAGAGTATGTTCCTTCAGTTGATTTGGTTACAACAAAATGCACTGCAGTAGCTTACTCTATAACTCTTGCTCACTATATACCAAGAGCACCTACACCGATCAATATTGCAAACTAAACAAGTTGTAAATGCTTGAGTTACAGATGCAAAACGCATTTCAAAAGATTCCATATGTATTTCTACCGGGGTGTAATCCCAGGACTTCTCCCTTATCAACAATACTATAATATTTCATTTTCAACATTGAAATGGCTGTAAAGCATAGAATGAAATGAAAACAAATTGCTAGCTTTTTATGATTTATAGATGGGGATATATATATTTGAATGACTTCAGGTTTAAAATATACCGCCTGGATTGAAATCATGGCATCAATTGAGTATGGCAGTCATCATATCCTAGCTCAACACCAACAATATAAAATAGGCTACTAAAATCATTCCAATCACCATTAAAAGGTAATAGCAGTTTAGTGTATTATGACTGGAGTAAATTTTGCTGGTTTTTGCTGTTCTCTGAATAGCATTTTAGAGTTCTAAATTGCGTAGAAACGCAGTAAATAAAGCGTCAACTTTATCCCCCCACCCATGTCACTGGCATACCCTAGTTTTAGCTGAAACAACCCCACTGATTAAAATGTACCAAGTATAAATCGGAACAAGAGAGTAGAAGCGGCATCGACATGAACAGAAAAAGCACCAGGCTTTTTTTTTATCCCCTTGGGGAAATGGAACTAATGGATTTTCAAAAAAGACGTCCGTAACATGCAAGGCATTATGCCCACTTTGGCTGATGGTAGCAGGGATTTTGTTTTGAATTTGGTCTAAATGACACAGGCTCCATCACAGAGCCGGTTCTTTCACGTGCAGATGGAGACCAGGTTTTAGCGCTTTGAAGGACAATACGGCCTCTGAGCTGACAATGCATTTACACTGTAATGATGCAGATAAACAGAAGCACAGAGAGCCGGTTGCACATAATCTACGCAAGTACTGTATACCTTGGTCAACAGATCATTAGAGTCAAAATGTCCAAGAACTCTTTTAGTTCCTAAAACCTACAAAGCATCCCTCATGTGCTCGGTGATGCACCACGTACATTCAATTTCCTTTTTAAGATTCATCAAAAAGAACAACAAATCTAAATGGCCTATGTACAAGAGATTTACATTAAATATACCATCACAGAACCTCATTTAGACATCCCATGGGTTCTAAATAGGACTAGAGCTTTCGGTGGCTTCAGTTTCCCCTCAGAACTGAATAAAAGCATCCTTAGGGAGGATGCTCAAGGTGCATTTAAGACACAAAGGATCTAGAAGCTACTTTTAAAATGTCCTCTTCCACCCATCGACAACAGAGACACCACCGACACAGAGAAAGGATATGCTGCTGCAGGACTTGGAACGAGGGTGGAAAGGGAAGGGGGTGGGTGAGAGCAAGGCCTTGAGAGGGGCACTCCGTTGGAGGGGTGGGGGGTGGTTTGTTTTCTTTTTGGAAGTGGAGATCCGTGGCTCGTTGGGTTCTACCTAGTCAGCTGGCCCACCACCTTCAGGAGAGTTTTGTTCTCCTGCTTCAGCTGCTCGTTCTCATCCTCAATGTCATCGAGGTCCTGCAAAACAAAAACAAAGGATACAGCTCCACTTCAGCTTGATCTAAAGAAAGTCATATACCATCATTATGCAAGATCTGCCTTATTTTTACCTCAGAGGAGTTAGCTTGTCAGTTTAGAGAAAGATGAGAGAGTGAGAGGTGGAACGAAGAGTTTCACCTCACGGGTCTCCCTTCAGCAGAATTGCCTTGATAATAACGAATTAAAACTTGAACAGCTCCAATTAGGCACAAATGAGGAGCCCTGTTGCCACGACGCCCTCTCATCAAAGCGCTGATCTAAAAGTGACACTTCTCATTTTCGGCTTCCTCCATCACTGGCGGAAGCGACAGGCGACCGTCAGGATTAGCTAAGCCGCACTTGTCGGAAACTTAAAAAGCGAGGTAGTCTGCAAGTCAAACACTGGAGGTCACAAAGCCACAGACATGGTGTGGCTACAGAACAGCTCACTATCTGAGCTCTGACACAAGGGGAGAAAAGCCGTCTCATTTCGCATCAGACGGCTGCTAGATTCACTCGATAGCCATGACATAGTTTTTCTGGCCTCCGGCATAACACTTTAACCTTTTTAAGTTACAACCGACTAATAACTTTATTCATATTTCATTTAATCTCCCAACATAGATTATATCTACATGTACTTCAACTTGCATGCAACCTGCTTGAGCCTGTATTCTATGTAGCCAATACCCAGAGTCAGATGTTCTCCGGGGTCATATTGTCTGCCAGCACCTCAGCCTTATCCAAGCCTTCGCTACAAACTCTGGTAGTGAGTCACAGTTCAATCTTCAAGCGCTGCGAGAAAGAGACGCCACACTGGATCTGTTCCTTATCTCCTGCCTTCCCATCAGGCCTTGCAGTAACCTCTCAGAGGGACATTTCTGATCACTATCGCACCGGCGAGAGTTCCCACAGGGAGACTTCCTCTTATGAGGTCCTGTTCATGTGATGCTATCAGGGCTCTCTGATCCAACAGTTATATGGCCTCCTCCACATGGCCAGATGGCTCATAGCCACTGCAGTCTCCACAGCCTATCTTATCGAACACATGTGACGATAATAAAGACAGCCAGGCATAGAGGACCCTTGCAAGTTCCTGAAATGTGCAAAATCAACACTGACCAGCAACTGTATTTGTTGGCAGGGGAGACTCAGGGCTTGTTTGCATTGGAATGCCTCATCGAGGAGGGCTGCAAACTCTCTTTTGGAATATTTCAGAGATGAAAGGCTTTTGGGAGCCCTCCTGCTGGGTTTCCCAATGCCAAAAACATTGCCAAAACCTGTGACCCAGATAACGGGAGCAGGGGTCAAGCGATGGGGAGAATTTGTTGATGGTCTCAGAGCGCTGGGAACACTGGAATACTGGCCCAAGACTGTAGACTCAGGAAACAGAAACTCTGACCTCTTATGAAACCAACAGCAAAGAGACCCGCTGTTCCTAATATTCAATGCCAGGAGCTAGACAATGATCTATGAAACATTCAAAGTGAGTGAATGCCATCTACTTTAGAAAAATACAAAATAACAACATCGGGAGAAATGCTGAGGAATTTGTTTCTGAGGACCCTAGTATTTGCCTCTCTGCATAGTGTGTGTCTATAGTAGGTATGGAGACAGGGGGTGGGGGTTTTGCCTCTCTGTATACAGTGTGGGTCTATAGTAGGTATGGAGAAAGGGGGTGGGGGTTTTGCCTCTGTATACAGTGTGGGTCTATAGTAGGTATGGAGACAGGGGGTGGGGTTTTTGCCTCTCTGTATACAGTGTGGGTCTATAGTAGGTATGGAGACAGGGTGTGGGGTATTTGCCTGTAGGCTGTCACAGATCTGACTCCCTGGTGCCAAGGAGAAGTAATATAATTGGTCTCTAGAGAAAGAGGCACAAGCGACACAGCTGTCTCTTTAAATTCAGAGTCTGTGGATTTAGCCTAATGTGTGGACTATTAAATGGTTACATAACATTCAGGAGCAGACCGGAGTGGAGATTTAGTAACTCTTGACTAATGACAAACTAATTACAGGCTGATAACCCTAGTGGTTATAAGTCACGTTACATCTCAAGGGATGATTGAAATCAGAGTTGTACTCCACACTAGAAGGGTGTCTCTTGACCACAGTGTGTAGGATGTTGATTGGCATAAGGACTCTTTGACTTATAGCAGGGGCCTAGTGTTTTCTTAAGACTAGATCCAATAGACTGTCAGGGAAGGGAAAATGTCATGTTTTGAAAAGAGCAGCTGTTTTAAGTTAGGAGGCACACAGCGAAACTCAAAAGTTGTTTCTCCAAACTGCCAAGGGGTGCAGGGGAGTGGAACTGAAGAGCTCTGCACCTTGAACGGGTCTGCATATCGTTTACTTCAGGCTCTGTAGACCAAAACCGGATGGGGTTACGACCCGTGCGGTTGACAATGAGTTTAAAATGTTGATAAAATACCAAAATCAGATCCAGTTCAGAGGTTGGGGTACGGGAGATAAATAGAGCAAGAGAGAACCTGAGAAAATCACTCTTTTGGGGGGGTGCCTGTGCGAGTGTTAATCCTTGCAAGCGCTGGATAATTGTAATCTTCTGCTTATCCGAGAAGCAGCTTTACAATATCAAGCTGATTGCCTGCAGATAGCGACGTGGTAATTTGGCAATCGGTTCTATTTAGTCCTCAGCTTCACTCAACACAGCTGTGTGAGACTGAATATCTCCAAGTTTCCTCTGCAGTGCACAGTTACTAAAAATGACAAGCTTTCAACTGACAAATAAGAGAAAGTATAATAAGATTCACATAGAAATGGGTGTTATAGATCAGTCACTCATTGAAAAAAGTCTAAAAAGTCTAAAAAGTGTTCAATGTGTGCTATTTATATGCTTCCCTTACGTTACATTTTTTACTTTTAGTTTTGTACACCAGCTTTAAGCAAATGAAAATACAATATTTTGGGTTATGGAAAATATATTTCCCAACAGCTTAAATGGTACAATGATTCTCTACACTATACTTGCCAGTTGTCACAAACTGAAATTAAGAAAACTATTAGAATTTCTGCATAGTTAGACGTGGCAAGACAGAGTTGTCCATCAAAGGATTACTGGTAAAGATAACAACACGTAGATATACATTACTATACCTGTGTTCTCGACTAGAAGGGAACCATACATATCACACGTTATAATTTAAGGAGCATACTATTAATTACTAATATTTGTGAAAGTAGATCTAGCCTTGTTGCGCTAACATCTGTATAGTAACCTCTTCAAAATACCTGTAAATGACTTAACTCTCAGTGCCTTAGTGGCTGCCCACCCTAGCTCACCTCTACCCCCTCAACCCTGGGTGACCCTCCCCAACACTCCCCACCCTAGCCCACCTCTACCCTCTCAACCCTGGGTGACCCTCCCCAACACTCCCCACCCTAGCCCACCTCTACCCTCTCAACCCTGGGTGACCCTCCACAACACTTTAGCCCACCTCTACCCTCTCAACCCTGAATGACTGTCTCCAACACCCCCCAGCCTTGCCCAACTCTACCTTCTCAACCCTGGGAGAACCCTCTCCAACACTCACTCTATTAAGCAAGTCAATCTCCTCCTTCAGCTTTCCAATTAGGTCGTCTTTATCCTGGTGGGCTTTCAGCAGCTGCCCGTTCTCCTGCCTCTGTCTGGCCAGCTCCTGAGGAAGAAGGGACAAAGAGCTCTTTAACGTTAGAACACATACTGCAGCACTTTGGTACGGTCCACACACACACAGAGACAGAGAGAGACGGAGTCAGAGAGACAGAGAACAAATATAGAAGCCGTAGCCGTGTGGACGTGGTCACGCTTGACGTGGATCTTTACGCTGCTAAATGAAGGCTCGCCAGGAATCTGCGCCTCCAACTTATCTGTAGTAAAAAACAAAGTTAAGCGTGAACTGGTTTCCATGGAAACCCATAGAGCAACGAGAAAACAAACATAATGAATGTAGCACGATGTCCATACCGTGGCAGCCATAAGTCTTCAGGACGCGGAAGATAAATGTTATTTTATGGAGGGTTACCCGAGTTACATGGGTAACTGAAGGTTGAAAGTAATACTTTCGTTATCATGATGAATGACACTACAATGCGATACTCAAAGCAATCAAGGACACTGCACATTTGTCAATGTTGTATAAAGCTATGAAATCTGCTGCATTTAAACAACAAGCCTGAGACCAGCGACAGAACTTGCTGAAATCAATACAAAACTAAAGTGCACCGACTGCTCTCTCGAACTCGCCAGTGATGTGCAAACTCTTCATTTACAGGCATCGTGGCAAGTGAAAGCAGTAGTTTTCTTTTAGAAATGGACTGGACCGGGGTGACATTTGAGAATCTAAAAAGTGATTGAGAGGGAGTACAGAGTGTTGGGGAAGAGAGAACTCCCCCTCTCCCTAACTCCAGTAAAAGATATTCTCTGACTGAACGCAGAGGAGTTATTGCCGCCAGGATTATAGGAAGGGCGACATCTGACTGAAGACGAACAGCGAGGCAGACTGGGCAGCCGCTCAAACGACTCAGAGAGGAATTCATCTTTTAAAAATAAATCCTCAAGATTTATCAGGATGCTGATAGACGCTTTAAAAACAATTATAGGTCACCTCTCCCCAGGCCCTGCTGCTATCAAAGTATCTCTGCCCCTGTGACAGAGACAGACACACACAGACAGACAACACAGACAGACAACACAGACAGACAACACAGGGCTTTCAGGAAATGTGAGATGGATATAGAAATAGCAGTAGACAGGAAGGATATCAAACACCAACAATAAAATGTCAAATGTGCCAAGAAGCGTAACAGTCATTCTGAAATAATCAACAAAGACATATCGTATTTTAATATTTCAAACATCACAGTCACATTATAAACATTAAGCATCTACAATCCCAAATTAAATCTAGAATCAGCATTCCATTTCGCAACAAAGCATCCGTCCCTCATGCTGCCCTCGTAAAACTGACTATCCTACCGATCCTTGACTTCGGGCGATGTCATCTACAAAATAGCCTCCAACACTCTACTCAGCAAATTGGGATGCTGTCTATCACAGTGCCATCCGTTTTGTCACCAAAGCCCCATATACTGCCCACCATTGCGACCTGTACGCTCTCGTTGGTTGGCCATCACTTCATACTCGTCGCCAAACCCACTGGCTCCAGGTCATCTACAAGTCTCTACTAGGTGAAGCCCTGCCTTACCTCAGCTCACTGGTCACCATAGCAGCACGTACTCCAGCAGGTATAAGGTGGGGCAAAAAGGTATTTAGTCAGCCACCAATTGTGCAAGTTCTCCCACTTAAAAAGATGAGGCCTGTAATTTTCATCATAGGTACACTTCAACTATGACAGACAAAATGTCATTGCTCTAGAGGAGATCTGCATGGAGGAATGGGCCAAAATACCAGCAACAGTGTGTGAAAACCTTGTGAAGACTTACAGAAAACGTTTGACCTCTGTCATTGCCAACAAAGGGTATATAACAAAGTATTGAGATAAACTTTTGTTATTGACCAAATACTTATTTTCCATCATAACTTGCAAATAAATTCATTAAAAATCCTACAATGTGATTTTCTGGATTTTTTTTCTTCATTTTGTCTGTCATAGTTGAAGTGTACCTATGATGAAAATTACAGGCCTCTCTCATTTTAAGTGGGAGAACTTGCACAATTGGTGGCTGACTAAATACTATTTTGCCCCACTGTATATATATTAATCTCACTTCTGTCTACGAACTAAATATACTTTCCTGCAACCTGCCTCACCCAATGCAGTACGGATATGCTATTTTTATTCCTTATAACTGGAACTTCCATCAGGTACTAGCCAGCTAACTAGCTAGTAGTCTGTTAGCTACGGCTAGCGGTCCTCAACTTCCCGTCGCCCCCCGGCATCAGCCAGCCCTAGCTCGGACAACACCTGCCAGTCTTGCACAGCGCGATATCAATCCCAGAGCATATCGGACTGCTTCTCTCTACCATATCACCAGATTCCTGCCGCTCTAGATCATTACACTGGATCATTACTCCTAGCTAGCTGCTAGCTAGTTGCAAACGAATGGCTACTGTTAGCTAACGCCTCTGTCCCGAAGCAAGCACGAGCTAGCCTCGAGTTAGCCCTAGAATTATATGGGCCTACAATTACCTCCTTTGCCAATTGGCCTGGACCCTTTATTGTCGACACAGAGCCCCGCCGATGAAAATTACAGGCCTCATCTTTTTAAGTGGGAGAACTTGCACAATTGGTGGCTGACTAAATACTTTTTTGCCCCACTGTATTTCACTAGTGTAACTCTGTTGTTGAATGTGTCAAACTGCTTTGCTTTTATTCTTGGCCAGGTCGCAGTTGTAAATGAGAACTTGTTCTCAACTAGCCTACCTGGATAAATAAAGATTAAATTAAATAAAAACATTGGATAGTGATGCTGGATAGACCTGCGTTGAAATTCAGTTGTCAACTGGTGAACAATCGGCCTAATGCAGATCCCACTAATCCAATGTGTTCAATGCATGAGGGGGTGTGACCGAGTGCACACTTCTGGGGGAATGGTAGAGCAAGACTATTTTTGAATACCTTTTCCAGTTCCTCCATCCTCCTCTCCAGTCCTCCGGGTGCGGCGGCGTTGCCGTGGCGGTTGCCGTGGCGGTGTCGACTGTTCCCCCCCGCCGCCTCCTCAGAACCAGGACCTCCAGAGCTGCTGCTGCCACAACACACACATCAATACTTCTGACCAACACCAATGTCCATGCTTTCAACACTGACTAATGTCAACAATAGAACTGGGTACGGTACACGTGCACAATGCTCACATGCACGCACACGCACAGTTTGTGAAGTAAATCCAATAAACGACGTGTAAACCTTTTGAAAGTTCCCTGACATTCAAAAGCATCACATAAAAACTGAAAAGCTGTTGCAGCGTATGACTCAGAGCCTGCTGAACACACAATACAGCTCTAATGGTCAGTCTTAAGTGTGAGGAGAACAAGTACTTATACCTTTGATGCTTTTTTACCTTTTATTCCATTATGACATAAAAGCTGTCAGAGTTCTATTTCAAAGGGCGAAGAATGGATTCTGAATATGAGGCAATTTCAATATGACCATCTTGAACGCTGAGATGTGTAAAGAGCGCCCTGCATAAATCCACTTCATGTCATTAGCAAACAAAGAGTCCCTATTCATCGGCTAGTGAAGAGAGGTGCTACAGGGTCCATGGTCTGCAGCTAGTGAGGAACATAAACCTCTCGCTCTCCCCCCACACACACACACAGAAATCAGACCCATCTCCCCTTCCATCTCTTTTTTTAGCCAGGAGGCGCCACCACTCATAATAAAAACACTCAGATAATAATGCCGTTTTTTGGGGCTATTTGACATTTACTTCCTCAGTAACTCAGAGGCTGAGCCCACAAAGATTATTTTCACTCTTTTCAGAACTAAAGAGAGTGTTGTGCCCATTGCTTTTGATATAAAGTCCTTGAAATGCTCTCCATGGCACTTGCCTACGCCAAGATATATATATATATTTTTTTTTGCTGAGGGTCTGAGGCCACTCTTCCCTTGTAGATGCAAGCACACACACACACACACACACACGTTCGCTCTCTCTACATCCCTCTGTCTCTAGGGCTTGCAGCATCTGCCAGGCACCCAGTCTAAACATCCATGTCCTCAGTGCTAATCACCCCATCTGGTCCATTAACGCCCCGCAGAGACCACACGGGAGACAGGCAGAGGCAATGATCCACTCCTGGAGGTCTCAGCAGGTGGGGGTTGGAGAGGAGAGGCAGAGTCAATAACAGAGTAGTAACCCAATGGCCACACACAACAAGCACTGAGATGCCTGGTGTGGTCTGCTAGCAGAGCCAAGGGGAACAGAGAAGGCTCATCCATCTTAAAGTCATAAACTATCTCCAAAGACTGACAACCAGCAACAGGCTGATCGCTATAATAGCCCATTTCGACCATAATGATAGTGTTGTGAGAGAGGATGGTGTGTATGCATTAGCAGCCTGTTGTATAGTTTTGTTGGCGCGTTCATAGAGACAGGGTTGTCCAATCTCTCAGCCACCTTGTGGCGCCCACCTGGCAGCCACTCCACTCCACAACACTGGACCATCCGACAGTGGAGGCCAGCCAATCACAGGAGGATATCTATACTGGGCCAGATTGGGAGCGTCAGCCGGTGTGAACTTGGCCGGGATCACACAGAACTTAACAATTTGATGGCGATTGTCCTTAAGCAAATAGTGGAAAAGAATGCCCAAATGGTGGTTGGGAATTTAGTAGTGTGGTGTCCAGAAAAACCGAGGCGTCAATGGCCACACCATAAGCAAGAAATATACTGACTTGGTGTGTATTAATTGGCTCTTGTATGCTCTGATTAGTCAATCATAGTAAGTGTGTGGTATAAAGAAGATGTCAGCGGTAATTAGCAACAACTGTTTCCGACCTTGATTGAATTTCAACCCCTTATCGAGACATCGGATTGGCTTGATATGCCCTCATGTCACATCAACGTTGCATCGCCTGCAAACGATAGTCTGAACAACACGCCTGTTGTTGGCGTACAGTCAACTACTAGAGCAGGTTTTCCCAGACTTGGTCCTGGGGCCCCCCCTAAGTACACAGCTGATTCAAATCATCAAAGCTTACTTGAATTAGGGTGGGCCCCAGGACCGAGGTTGGGAAACCCTGTACGAGAAGACACCCGGCGAGTTAAGCTGTTCTGTCATTTCTGATGCATTGGTATCAAAAACTGGAACTAAATGTTTTGACAGGCACCGTAAACACAAAGGACATTTTCAATTGTGAAACTTTTAAATCTATTTAAGTACATACAAGGTCATCTGCTATGGTAATTAATGACCTAAACTGCTGCCTTCTCTTCCTGGTCTTTCAGGTTCTCTGTTTCTTCACTTAAATCACCACCTTCCCTCCCACCATACCAGGAACAATAATACACGCCCTCATTCTCAACAGAAGTAATAGGGAAGGTTTCTCACCTCTGGTGGTGGCCACTCCCGGATCTTGGAGTATCCTAGGAAAACAAAGGAGAGCCATGTCAGAGGAAGGGGATACTCGGACAACAAAAAGGCCCAGGGTTCTTTTGTACAAGTATAGTACATACTGGTGGGCTATGACAGGGGGAGGGCCATTTCTAATTGCTAAGGAATACATGAACAAAGGCAAGGGAAGTCTATCATACACAGAGGCGGATATGTTTGTTAGGATGAATACTATGCCGGAGGAAATTGATGATCTGTAGCTTGAGTTATGAAACTGTTTAGTCAGCATTTTCGTATTCAACACTTGTTTCCAGATTGTGAATTTCACAGAGGAGACTTAAAATAATCAGCTTGAAAAGCTCACTGCCTGACACAAAGCCCACCTTTCCTCATGAATCTGCCTTGGGTGCAGACAAAAACACACGCGCAGACAGACGTACACGTACAGACGCACACCTACGCTCACACACATACAGTGCAGGGGCAGGTGGTTGTGTGCAACAGAGACACGACAACAAAATAGCATTGCGTCATCATCAGCAGAGAATCATCAGGAGTAGCTATTCCAGAAAGCCTGTAGGTTGTGTACCTTCTTGAACCTCTACTGCTGAACTGATATAGATAGGTAAGCTATTAGATTCAGAGGAGCTATCACCACACAGCCTCCAGTTGCACCATGCATATACAATCAGTTGTGCAACGCGAGGTGCACACGTTAATCATGTTTCCCATTCTAGTATAATCTTAGAGTTAAAGATCCATCCATTGGCGATGCCCACACTGATCCCCTTTGGTACAAAAATCGCATTAAAAAACACACAAAAAAAGGTCAGGACCAGAGGTGCATACACACTACGGATGGATATCTATTCATCCCCTCAGGCCCTGAACAGTGAAACTCTTCTGGTGTGCATGATGGTTTAGTTGGTGCCGGTGGTGGACCTTGGTCCCTACTGTAGCTGTCTCCCTGACAGTAGAACCAGAAAGGCCCCTTAATAAACTCTGGAAGAACTTCAAAGGAATCACACTTACTCAGAGGCTTTAGGGCTTCAAATACATAAGACGTAGGTTTCTTGCTATAGAGAAATCTAAATAATTTTGTATGGTACAGAACTTCCACAGAGCACTTCAAATGGTTGTCTAAATGCAAATCTGTAAGTGTAGTGTGTAAAGTACTATGTTTTATGAATTGACTACAGTTGTTCCTAGTGGCTCTGGCTTTCGATATCAATCTATTCATGTTCTTGGGCTTTGGGATGATTATGCTTATATCCTCCTCTATGGTGGAAACACTGCTGCCAGCTTTATGAAAGAGGCACTGACACAGGGCTCTACTGTCAACTGTTGTTTTTCACCTGGTGTTAGTATGAGAAACACTAAATAATGCATTGCGTGTACACCAGCCACATACAGGTAACTGCCAAAATAAAGGAAACGTCAACATAAATTGTATTAATAGGGTGTTGGGTCACCGCAAGCCGCCAGAACAGCATCAATTCATCTCTATTGGAGGGATGCAACACGATTCTTCCACGGGAAATTCCATCATTTGCTGTTGTTGATGGTGGTGGAAAGCATCGTCTCAGGCACCGCTCCAGAATCTCCCATAAGTGTTCAATTGGGTTGAGATCTGGTGACAGACACACACACACACACCCTTTAAATTCTCTATGCTTCTTTGAGACCCCTCTATCAAATTCACTGAGATCTCTTCTTCTAGCCATAGTAGCCAAAATAATGGGCCACTGGGCATTTTTAGACATAAACCTAAGCATGATGGGATGTGAATTGCTTAATTAACTCAGGAACCACACCTGTGTGGAAGCACCTGCTTTCAATATACAGTACTTTTTATCCCTCATTTACTCGAGTGTTTCGTTTATTTTGGCAGTTGTCTGTATATTTCCATAGTGATAAGATCAAATCAGATCCAAAATGTTAGTGAACATAGCAAATGTTTTCCTATAAACCCTGGGATTTATAAACACATGATCAAGGGAGTAGTAGATTACAGCAGCTCTCGCATGTTGTACAGAGCTCTCGCATGCAATGCACTGATCAAATAGATATTTGACTAGACAAAACAAGATGTACTTTATCGTCCATTAGCTTGCAGAGAACGGAATGAATGTCTTCATGCTCACAACCCAACATGCATGCATACCTGAAAGTGTCTTCATCTGGGGTCTATAAAACACACACAATGGTTGCACAACAATACTGGCTTAAATGTGAGCGTCTGTCAGCCCTTTTACGGAGCTGTGTGCTGCTCTGCACGACTCCACGAATACCAAGGGAGTCAAGGACTCTGAGGCTTGCCTGGCTGTTCTGACGAGAGTTGTGTGAGAGAGAAACATGACACTGCTGCTGCGTGTCACGTTGAAAAAAATGACTTGTTCTCAGATATTCTCCCAGTTTGCGTTCATCACATTAACAGTCCACCGTGTGCCGTCTTGCATTCCGGGCTGGGAGTTGCTGAGACAAGGTTAATGACGGCCCTAAGAGACACTATTACAGAGAACAGACAGGCCTCAGAAAAGCAGAGCGCATCGGAAACAACACTATGAAGGAGCTGTATTCATGTTACATTCCCAGCTCTTATGTTTACATTGTTTTTGGTTTCAAGTTCTATTGATAACACTCATATAGAAGTCAATACAAACAGAAATCCATGAGCATACAACATATTAATGGAAAACAGCAACAAAATAAACAAACGAGTAACAACAACAAAAATATCAATAAAGTCTTGTGGTCTTAAAGTAACTCATTAAATCAATGAGCAGACATGGATTGGTTTTGTCATGTACCTTTCTGTTCTAGACTTTGGTAATAGTCTGGTTTGTTTTGGCTGCGGGTGTTCCTGCTTCCGGTCAGGGGGTAGCCAGTCTCTGAATTTAGACTTTAGGAGGCTGACAGCTAAGTCAGTGCAGAGTTGTGTCTTTCATGAAGCCAGGGTAGGGACAGTTGGCCTTCTTTTGATTTCATAGGAATACATATGATGGAAGAAAGATGTACAACAATCGAAAACAATCCAACTGAAAAATACCTCTATATTGCTGAGACAGGAGTGTGTGTGTGTGTGTGTGTGTGTGTGTCTAAGATACTGTAAATCCTGTGTGATGTGTATGTTACCTGTAAAAACTTTTTTGGGGGGGGGGCATAAACCATGTATATATACTGTGCACATGCCGGCACCGGTGATTGAGGGAGTAGGGTTATGCAGATGTGGGTGGGCGTCTGTTTTAATAAAGCCATTGAATATACACCATCACAAAGAAATCTATGATTAATTTGGTTTAGGCAGGTGCTAAGAACCATAAGACTAATAAAATGCCTTTTCAAAGGAATGAAATAGCATATTTTTTGTTCAATTATGTTACTGGTCTATGCAGCCTGCAGGATACATGGCTGCGCCATGCAGATTAAATTAATAGTTGGCTATTTTGTTAATTAAAACAGAGAAGACGTACTTACATTCCCCTGCTCTGATCACAGTCAACACATTTTATAGTAATAATATAATGGAATATACTGTAACATAATCAAATATCAATAATATTTTCCTGCAACTTGAGTGACACGGTAACGCATGGAAACGCTACCACGTTAACAAACAAGTTCTATTTTGAAACAGAGCCCATGCCCTCATTTTTCAGAGTTTGTCAGTGATTGTATGTTAGAAACCTTAGAATCGGCTCTTTCCAATAATGTAAAGAAATGTAAAAGCTGACCTGGATGAACCTTCGTAGGATGATTTGAAAAAGTCCCCATTGTATCCACGTTTCATACATTTTCCTACCCTCACTCTGCTTTGTTAGATATCATGCACATTGATATCTTGCTAACACGTTAGCCAACTGCCTTTTTAATAGTAGGCAGCAGATAGTTATCTACAGTAAATAGGACTAATTGTAGGGTAGGGCAGCTCAGCCCCCAAAGTCACTTTAACAACCAAATGCAAGAATCTCCTCTGTGTTGTATTAGGAATTCAACATTCTCAGTTTTATTTCTCCAACCCCCCCCATTGGCTCACCTCTGAGAAGCAGAGTTCACATCATATAGATCTGATATCTGATTGGAGGTTAACTTTACAATAATACTATTGGCCAACAACTCAGATTTAGAATCTAAACAACTCAGATGCTTTAAATTTTTTTTATAAAAAATAAAAAAAGAGTCTAAGAATCATTGTTCTTTCTCTTTTTTCTTCAGGACCTGCTATAGTGAGATTTCTATTTCTATTTTGAATTCCATTCTCAGACATTTCTTCATTGCCTATTACTGTAACTCAACTATAGTGTTCTTTCATATTGCTAATTATCTTTATGGAGTCAGATAAACATTTTAATATGCTGAATACTTAGTCTTATTACGAGTTGCCCTTGAGGTATTTATAATATCATCTACACTGTACAAATATCTACACTGTCAAATATTACTTCCCCACTACAGTAGCAGAACATGCTCAACATAAATGTCAACAAGTTATTGTAGCCTATAGCTTTGTGTGACTCCAGGAAAAGAGGAATAGTGCAGTGGCAATGCTCTCCCTCTCATAAATCACATGCACATTGTTTAAAAAGGAATTTATGGGTGTTTGCGATCTGAAAGCCTTTGGCGCTTCGCAGCCCATTCAAATTTCAGAAATCCCAGAAGGCATGCTTAATAAAAGTTCACGTTAAAAGCAGAGTTGTAGTTTAAGTTTGACACATATGTATATTTACCCATAAGTTCTTAGGTAAATATAAGGACCTTTAAAAATGTACCTTGTTAAATGTCAATACAAAAATATGAAATGCAGATTCCTGTGTGCGTTCCCTCAGTCTAAATGCTAAAGCATTTCTGTGACAATAGACAAGTCCAGCATCAAGGACAGAACTACAATAATGTAAATGAAGAGAATAAATGCATTTAAAGGAATTCAGTGAAGCTTTGTAATTGACAGGTTTGATGTCGGACAAGAATATAATGTTCATGATTTATTGTGTGCCAAAGCCGGTAAGATAAAGGGCAACATTTTATACTGAGGCGTTGGCGGGACTATTAAACAGATTACTGCATTAAAGACTACCTCGCCAAAGGAAATCAATGTACAGGCTTTGTTACAGACAATACCTTTCATAGTAAAGTTAACAGCTTTTCGAGTCGGGAAGACCGACACAGACTGACTATCTATCCATGGCCTAATATATAATTCATGACAATGTTCTCCCACTCATAAATCACATGCACATTTTTTTTTAAAGAAGGAATTTAAGGGTTTGCAATCTGACAGCCTTTGTGTGTGAGACAGCCCATTAAATGTCTGAAATCCCAGAAGGCATCCCTAATAAAAGTTCCACAATAGGCCTATTTTTGCGTTCCAGCATTCTCCATCTATGTCTCCTTGCAAAGCTGCTAAATATCCCTATCTGTTACTCTGGAGGCTCTCGGTCATATTAGGAGTACACGATTGACATTTCAAAAGGTGAGGCCTAAGAATTCAACTGGAAAAATGAAGACTACAGCCAATGACCTATTTTAGCTGGCAGCAGTCTTGTAAAGGATAAATATTCATCTGGTTAACCTGATTTACAGACTTGTAATCTTGATCAAGAAAGGTGATACCCTCTGAAAATATTGTCTCGGGCTAAACAACCAAACTTCTGAACAGCTTAAAGAACATTACATCTAAGCAGGGAACCTTATTTTAATGCATTTGATAACTGTCTAGGCAGGGAGGAGAAAGTGCCTGCCTTAAAGAAAGGATTCTCAAGCTTTGCTGGACTGACAGGTGCAAATAACAAATGGAAATGAGGGTTGTTAAGGTGTTGGATACCACAATGGGGTATGTGTCTTATTCATGTCGTTATGCTCTAGAACGGTTTGCTTTAAAATCATTTGCACATACAGTACCACAATCAACACTGATTGTTTTGCAAAACCAAAAAATTTAGCTACATGTGTATACAGTGGGGTTAACAAGTATTTGATAAAATTGGCAGTGTTTCCTACTTACAAAGCATGTAGAGGTCTGTGATTTTTATCATAGGTACACTTCAACTGTGAGAGACGGAACCTAAAACAAAAATCCCAAAATCACATTGTATGATTTTAAAATAATTACTGGGCCAATTGCGTGTCGCTTCAGGGGTCTCCCAGTCACGGCCAGCTGCGACACAGCCCGGGATTGAACCCGGATCTGTAGTGGCGCCTCAAGAACTGCAGTGCCTTAGACAACTGCGCCACTCGGGAGACCGCCAAAAATATTTTAAGTCTTGAGACAATTGAGACGGATTGTGTATGTGTGCCATTCAGAGGGTGAATGGGTAAGACAAAATATTTAAGTGCCTTTGAATGGGGTATGGTACTATAGTAGGTGCCAGGCACACTGGTTTGTGTCAAGAACTGCAACACTGCAGGGTTTTTCATGCTCAACAGTATCCCATGTGTAGCAAGAATGATCCACCACAACAAGGACACGGCCCCCGGCATCAGCCAGCCCTAGCTTGGACAACACCTGCCAGTCTTGCACAGCGCGATATCAATTCCAGAGCATATCGGACTGCTTCTCTCTACCATATCACCAGATCCCTGCCGCTCTGGATCATTACACTGGATCATTACTCCTAGCTAGCTGCTAGCTAGTTGCAAACGAGTGGCTACTGTTAGCTAATGCCTCTGTCCCGAAGCAAGCACGAGCTAGCCTCGAGTTAGGCCCATATACCAACTAATTCTAGGGCTACAATGACCTCCTTTGCCAATTGGCCTGGACCCTTTATTGTCGACACAGAGCCCTGCTGATCCATCACGACTGGACTGCTGACATGATCACCCGATGTGGACTCAACAGGCTATTCTGTTACGATATTGCCGCAACTACAGAACCATCTACTAGCCCCGGCCCGTTAGCTTTTTCTGAATGCTGTGTCACCTGCTCGCCCAGCGTTGTAGTGAATACCGTACAGCACCCTGACTCACCTATTGCTACTCTTTTGACCCTATGATCACTCAGCTACACAGCTGATGCCCCCTGGATAGTTTCAATAACACGGTACCTCATTTTGTTAACCTGTCGGCCCCAGCCTCGAACTCAGGCACTGTATGTATCAAACTGACCCGCTCTGCCCTTTCTTCGCCATTTACCCATTGTTGTCTTAGCTCTCCCGATCTACACCTGTGATTGCTTTATGCCTCTCTCAAATATCAAAATTCCTTGTCTACTGCTGTCTTGGCTAGTTTGTATTGCTTTATTTCACTGTAGAGACCTCAGTCCTGCTCAAAATGCCTTAGATAGCTTTTTCGTCCCGCCCCACACACATGCAGAGACATCACTTATGTTAATTGATGCCTCCAGAGACGAAACCTCGCTCATCATCACGCAACACATAGGTTTACCTCGACTGTACTCACATCCTACCATACCCTTGTCTGTACATTATGCCTTGAATCTATTCTACAACACCCAGAAATCTGCTTCTTTTATTTTTTGTCCCCAAAGCACTAGACAACCAGTTCTTATAGCCTTTTAGCCTGGGTTAACCTCTACATCACCACAGGAACAGAGGAGGAGAAGGATAAGGGTATAAGAGTAGGATAATGTAGAGGTTAACCCAGGCCCTGTAGCCCCCAATTCCACTCCAACTCTCCTTCCATGGCCTCCAACTGCGCTTAAATGCATGTAAAACTAAATGCATGCTCTTCAACCAATCGGTGCCCGCACCCGCCCGCCTAGCATCACTACTCTGGACGGTTCTTACTTAGAATATGTGGACAACTACAAATACCTAGGTGTCTGGTTAGACTGTAAACTCTCCTTCCAGACTCACATTAAGCATCTCCAATACAAAATTGAATCTAGAATTGGCTTCCTATTTTGCAATAAAGCATCCTTCACTCATGCTGCCAAACATACCACCATAAAACTGACTATCCTACCGACCCTTGACTTTGGTGATGTCATTTACAAAATAGCCTCCAACACTCTACTCAGAAAATTGGATCCATCACAGTATCATCTGTTTCATCACCAAAGCCCCATATACTACCCACCACTGCGACCTGTATGCTCTCGTTGGCTGGCCCACGCTTAATATTTGTCGCCAAACCCACTGGCTCCAGGTCATCTATAAGTCTAGCTAGATAAAGCCCCGCCTTGTCTCAGCTCACTGGTCACCATAGCAGCACCCACCCATAGCATGCGCTCCAGCAGGTATATTTCACTGGTCAACCCCAAAGCCAACTCCTCCTTTGGCCACCTTTCCTTCCAGTTCTCTGCTGCCAATGACTGGAACGAATTGTTTGTGTAGCACTGCTTTGCTTTATCTTGGCCAGGTCGCAGTTGTAAATGAGAACTTGTTCTAAACTGGCCTACCGGTTTAAATGAAGGTGAAATAAATAAAAAATGAAAAATATGCCCTGACGAATTGAGGCAGTGTTGGGGGGGGGGGGTTGTTAGCGTTCTTAATGTTTCATATAATCAGTGTTCACAACGCACACCGTTTCAGAACTCAGAACCCAAACCACTCCCCCCTTTGGACCAGGCGCCACATTAGAAGCAGATAAGCTGGTGGAATGTTACCTATGGCTTTGTTTATCTGACAAGGCTCCAGGTTTAGGGAAAGTGTTTTCCTTGTACGGCTCACATACCACAGAGGGGTAAGGCCTGATAACCAGGAACACATGGGGTCCCCAGAGAGAGGCCCTCTGTGACACGGACATCACTGATTACACTACCTCACAGAGGAACGCAACCCCAGGCAAGGAGAGAAAGACACCAATGTTTGTGTGTGAGTATTTGTGTATGAGCGTGCATACAGGTGTGTGTGTGATTCCATGTGTATCACAAGGTGATACTGTGTGGGGGAGGACGGGTTGGCAGCAGGCGATGGGGATACGAAATAGATGAGTAGGAACAGAGAAAGGATGACAGTGGAGGAGATAGTGCTGCAGCCATTACAGGACTCTCTCTGTTCTCCCTCTCACTGAGACGGGCTGGTCAGTAGGGCCGGGAGGATACCAGTATCACGATACTCGTTAGTATCGGGGGAAGGAAACAAAACACGAAGTGGGTTTAACATCTTTAGGAAAACAGCCCTGATGTTGGAAAACAAAAATCATTATGCTTTCATCCGGAGTCACATTTATTTATTTTCCAAGCTGTAGCACACAATATTTTACATCCACAGGTTTTTAAAGGACCAAAGACTTTGGTCTGCTTCGTGTTTTCATTTTTTCCATGGAAAACATATTGCAATACTGGTATTGTCACAGTAAAACTGCTCAGTGCTACAATGCTATTACCTAGTCTCATCTCCATGAACGGGTCGTTATAGGGCAAGAACACACAGCTCTCCACAGAGGAAGAAGAAGGGGAGGACAGTGTTTTACTGGGTTCAGATAGATAGACCCAAGAAAGGATGAAAGGAGAGAAATACGAATCAACTATCAAATGAAAGTCAGAAAGCTCATTAATCAAGTTCACTTCTTATTGATGCAAAACTGTGTGGACTCAAAACGGTAGGGGATTATTTTGTTCTGCAGAAACGTCAACGGTTCCTAGTATTTGAAGTTGCCGGTCCTGTCTCAGTCCAGACATCTTGATACCGGTGCAGAAGCTAAAAAGCCTGACAGTTTGATCTCGAGGTAGCTGTATATTACACAGACAACATGGCAAACGCTTGTCTGTGTGATAAATGGGGTCAGAATGAAATGGCACATTTTTGGAATGCTCCGTCTTTACAGATGTCGGCTTGACAGCTCCCTGTAAATCCACTCTTAAATTCTCTACTGCTCTCTCTCTCCGCCAACCCCCCCCCCCACTCTCTCTCTGTCTGTCTGTCTCTCCTTCCCTCCTGTCTATATCACATTTCAAATCAAAGCAAATGTATTTATATAGCCCTTCGTACATGAGCTGATATCTCAAAGTGCTGTTCAGAAACCCAGCCTAAAACCCCAAACAGCAAGCAATGCAGGTGTAGAAGCAGGGTCGCTATTCCTCTGTTAGCTCGTCACTAAGGTCACAACGGCATGACACACAGCCGTCAAAATTCCCTAGACCAAAGGCAGGGAGTGGCAGAGCAATGGGTGAGATGCAGTGGTTAGTCGTGGCGGTGCCCACATCTGCTCTGATTTAAGGGGAATATGTTGTAGTGGTAAGGTGGGCTCAGCAGGCACCTCCATATCTCATTTCCTAGGGCTGAAGTGTAATCTGCTTATGTTTCAGCAGGAAGGACGTGGTACGTGATCTTAATCTTCTGGGTACACTATACGGCATGTCAACGGAGTAGAAGCCTCTTCACTTTCAACACACGTGACACATAGGTTAAACGAGTGGGTGGCTCTTATTTCTAGTGAATTAAGTGTTTGTGGACCTACTGACTTGATACATTAAATTATTAACTACATTTGGAAAGCTCTATATGAATACATCATCTGATGCTGTATTGTACAGACAGAAACCATATCTGTAAATATAACACAGGGAGGAAATCCAAATCGTTTCCGCGGTTCCGCGGTTGCCTTCGTTACCAAAATATTATCAAGTCCTTTCATGTCTCTGCATAGAGCGTTCGACAGCACTTCAATTGCACACTTGTTGACTGCACAGTAATGATCTCCTCAAGGCGAAAGTAACAGAAAATTATATTTCCAAAGTCACTGCTTATAGAAACAATCGTATCAATAATAACCAACCTGATAGTAGGGTCTCGATCTTATTCACATATGTTATGCTCTGGAATGGTTTGCTTTAAAATCAATTGCACAATCAAAACATAATTGTTTGCAAAACCATATACTGTAGCTACATTTGTATATATAAAATCAGTTTGGCCTTCCTATGACATCTATTAACGCAGTGGCCTCAATGTTCCCAAACTGCATGCTCCATATCAATAGCATGTCATACATGCAGATTCATTCCTGCAGCAGCACAGGCTCCAAATGAAGCTATAAGCACTTAGCCCTGTGGACCTTGGAGCTGAGCTGTGTTGTGACCGTCTCAAAAACACAGCTATCTAAGCAATATGTTTTTAGTACTGCTAATGTCATCACACCCAGAGAATGGTTATGGAATGCATTTGTATTTTGTAGCGTATTGTAGTGCATCATTTTGCAATACGAGCTGGTTTATATAGAGCAATGCATTGGTTGTGGCGCCCTCCTTCTCAAGCAGCCTATGGAGTGCTTTCTCTCTGACCAACAGTGCCTCTGTTTGGTGGCACTGTGGTATCTATCTATCTATCTCATCATCACATTCTGCTCAAGGGAGGGGAGTGTGTAAGTTGGGGCTGTAGATCACCATGGGAATCAAGAGATCTTGTTTTGTACTATACACTTAGAAAAAAGGGTACTTTGGGGTTCTATATAGAACCTTTTGGTTCTTCGGATTATATTAAAGAAGCCTATACTAAATATATATATATATATATATATATATATATATATATATATATATATATATATATATATATATATATATATATATATATATATATATATATATATATATATATATATATATATATATATATATATATATATCCAGTGAAGACAGAAAAACCTTGAGGGTTCTATCCCTCTCCAGAGTGTAATGGGGATTTTAGAAATTAAACAGCAAACAAAGGCTAACCCAGTCACATCAAAGAGCTAAGAGCTAACCTAACACATCAAAAGCTAACCCAGTCACATCAAAGAGCTAAGAGCTAACCTAACACATCAAAAGCTAACCCAGTCACATCAAAGAGCTAAGAGCTAACCTAACACATCAAAAGCTAACCCAGTCACATCAAAGAGCTAAGAGCTAACCTAACACATCAAAAGCTAACCCAGTCACATCAAAGAGCTAAGAGCTAACCTAACACATCAAAAGCTAACCCAGTCACATCAAAGAGCTAAGAGCTAACCTAACACATCAAAAGCTAACCCAGTCACATCAAAGAGCTAAGAGCTAACCTAACACATCAAAAGCTAACCCAGTCACATCAAAGAGCTAAGAGCTAACCTAACACATCAAAAGCTAACCCAGTCACATCAAAGAGCTAAGAGCTAACCTAACACATCAAAAGCTAACCCAGTCACATCAAAGAGCTAAGAGCTAACCTAACACATCAAAAGCTAACCCAGTCACATCAAAGAGCTAAGAGCTAACCTAACACATCAAAAGCTAACCCAGTCACATCAAAGAGCTAAGAGCTAACCTAACACATCAAAAGCTAACCCAGTCACATCAAAGAGCTAAGAGCTAACCTAACACATCAAAAGCTAACCCAGTCACATCAAAGAGCTAAGAGCTAACCTAACACATCAAAAGCTAACCCAGTCACATCAAAGAGCTAAGAGCTAACCTAACACATCAAAAGCTAACCCAGTCACATCAAAGAGCTAAGAGCTAACCTAACACATCAAAAGCTAACCCAGTCACATCAAAGAGCTAAGAGCTAACCTAACACATCAAAAGCTAACCCAGTCACATCAAAGAGCTAAGAGCTAACCTAACACATCAAAAGCTAACCCAGTCACATCAAAGAGCTAAGAGCTAACCTAACACATCAAAAGCTAACCCAGTCACATCAAAGAGCTAAGAGCTAACCTAACACATCAAAAGCTAACCCAGTCACATCAAAGAGCTAAGAGCTAACCTAACACATCAAAAGCTAACCCAGTCACATCAAAGAGCTAAGAGCTAACCTAACACATCAAAAGCTAACCCAGTCACCTCAAACTCTGAAATGACAGCTAACATTCCCTCTTCATTTGTTTTAGCTGTTTTCCATTGACATTTATATCCATATGATGGTGCTGTATGACTTCACCTGTTCAGAAAAATGGCGAGCTGAAGTCTGACACATTAAATCTTTCCCTTGCCATAGAGAGTTAATTCATATTTTGCAACATTGTTGCCAAGGTCTGAGTGGCAAACAGCTATATAGTAGATAAATAAAGTTGAAACGTTATTAGAATGAGCATGTTTGTAAGCTAGCTAGCTAAACAGAAAAAGCTAGACTACTTTAATTTGCCACTTCACAAGCTAGCTTTCTCTTTCTAATAAACCATTTTTTATTATGGGATATGCCAAATAGAGCTACAGACCCAGTCTGACATTAGTAATTAGCTAATTCTCTCTTTCATTTCAGAGTCAATTGAGGGGACTATGTTCATTAAAACCATTAGAAGACTGATTCTGAATGAGAAGAGGTATGTATAAATTATTTATAATAAATTATGAATAATAAGTATTGGTGATTCAATAGCCTAGTTAATCATTGCATGACTTTTAACACACAATCTATGTTTTGCAGTATCCCAGAACTATCAGAGGCTCTCTCTTGCAGTATCCCAGAACTATCAGAGGCTCTCTCTTGCAGTATCCCAGAACTATCAGAGGCTCTCTCTTTCAGTATCCCAGAACTATCAGAGGCCCTCTCTTTCAGTAACGCAGAACTATCAGAGGCTCTCTCTTTCAGTATCCCAGAACTATCAGAGGCTCTCTCTTTCAGTATCCCAGAACTATCAGAGGCTCTCTCTTTCAGTATCCCAGAACTATCAGAGGCTCTCTCTTTCAGTATCCCAGAACTATCAGAGGCTCTCTCTTTCGGCTGCTGCGGACAACGGCATGGCAGTTGTTCTTCTACATCATAATAATTGTATGTCTGCATAGCATTTTGGCAGGTTAACTCATGCTTATTTCTGGAGATTAATTCATGTTCATTTTTTCTTCTTATTTGGAACCAGTCAAGCAGGTAGTCCAGTGCCTAAGGAGTTGGGCTCGTGGCCGAAAGGTGGCATGGTCTAATCCCGGGTCGGGCGTTAAGAGAAAAGAAAAATGGCAGAATTGATCCTGAACATATCCTCAAAACATTCCCTTATGTTAGGCCCTTGAGCAAGGCCCTTAACCCCACAACATGCTCTCCATCAAGGGGCGATACATGCAGCTTGAACCTGTGGTTGTCTCAACTATATGTGTGATGTCTGCTGTTTGGTGGTGGTTGAGAATGGAGCAGAAGACACCTTTTTGTTGAACACTAACTAATGGACAAAGTATTGTACTTCATATTTTCTAACTATGTTCACATTGAATGCAAATCATTCTAAAAACTATGCTGGTATTCTTTTGCCCATTATTTAATTGTTTATTAAAGTATATCCTTAGCTCAAAATATTATTATTTAATAGTAGTAGCCATAATTCATAAATGGCACCATTCAGTGTTCTCCAGTATATGGAACCATTTTGTTTCAGTGACCAAATAACCATATAAGTGTGTACAAAACTTGGGGAGCCAAAAGCCTTATTGGTTGATAGGACTTCAGCTCAGAGTGTTTCCTGGTCCGGTTACATGGTCAGGCTAAACTCCAGGCCCTAGGTATTACACTAAGGGGTAAAGGTCAGTGAGGTTGGGTGACATGTGACCTTGTCCTCACCTGTAGTAAGTGGGTGGTGGCCCCAGGGTCAGAGGTCATGGCTTCGTTCTGTTCCGTGTTGAGCTGTGTCAGCTGCTGCTCCTCCTCCTTCGCCTTATCCCTTCCGTCGTCATCATCCAGCTCATCAAGGCTCTGCAATACAGAGCGAGAGAGTTGAACACACCTTATTGAATAATTAAGGTGTGAATATAGGGGTCAACTTATCGAATTGTTTTTAGGTGTAATTTTTTTTAAACTATGCTATACACTAAGTAACATATCAAAAGGATGTATATTATTGTAAGAGAGAGAGAGAGATATATACAGAGAAAGAGAAATAAAGTGAGAGAGGCACGGGGAGTGAGAAACCACCGTTGACAGCCGAGGTCATTCTCACTGTAACCGTGGTAACCTCCAGAGAGATGTGGCCCAGGTCCCCTTAATCCTCTTAAGACATGATTTCTTTTACAGCCCCTAAACAGCTCTAACACAGCCTAGTCCACATTCACCGGGACATGCAGGAAACAGGAAGACGGCCGGCAAGGGGTCCTTACACTGCTGCTGTGGACGTGTAGTCAGAGAGGCCTTTTTGACAAGTGGAATGTCCCCGAAAACACGGAGTCATCAACACCATGTGATGTAGGGGTCAGTCAGGGCACAGCGAGAAATTGTGCACATCTTTCTGAGAAGGCTTTACTGAGGCATCTCTGCTCTCAGCTTAAATTGTTTATAATATATCATCTTGACTTCCTATTTAGGCAACTTATTCATGAAATATGCGATTAAGTTAAGTAGTGCATCAAAATAAATGAAGATACATTGAGAAAATGCCGTTTGACTTTGAACTCGATGGTTGTATCATCTGCATTGACAGAAACAGGAGCCAACCTCCCACTCGTACAGAACAAAAAACAGTTGTTCCTATTTCCACGCTGTGCAACGAAGAAAAAAAGTGCTTACCGAACGAAAAGGCCCTTGAATGGTAAAAATAGCCTTAAAAAGGCTAAAAGGAATGTAGTCATTTGCAAAGACCTTCCTGCCAAAACATTTATCAGCACGCCTGGGGAAATGCCAACTCCTTTCTCCTCTAACTCAGCCAGAGGCGGACGCTAGCTGTTCCTGTCTGGCCTATATACACACACACACACACACACACACACACACACACACACTTTCAGGAGCATGCTACCTGTGTCAGTGCAAACCTCCTCAGTAAAAGCAGACTGCCTGCCTTTAGCCGTCTGACCCCTACAAAGGGCACAGGGATGCTCTGTGCTGTTTGATTTGCCAAAAGGTTTCCCTGCTCCCCCTCAAATGCCTACAGCAATACACAGCTGTAGACTCCAGGGGTCAGAAACATAGAACTAATAACAGCCACATATGGAATAACAAGGGATATTACACAGTCTAACAGAAGTCCGTCTACATCGACACAGTGATTTAGGACTAAAAACATTGCTATGCAACAGTTGCCCAAACAGAGGGACTTTATATCTGAAACTGGGTTACAAACGTTTATTTTGGATCACGGTGCTGGCTGTTTTACCCACTATTCATTCAAATAATTTCCATGCATTTGTCTTATTCCAGATAAAACAATGGGAGATCTAGGCTCATCCTTTTAAAGGGATGTTTTTGTTTCTGATTTCAGCCAGTGAGGAGACTAAGTTAAGTCATATGGGTATATAACCTTGGTCCAGCATTCCCTTTCACATTACCAAGTCTTATAGTGAAGTATTATAGGATACTGTCCTTAGCATGCTAGTAGATACCATAGACTTCCAGTCATTGTGCTAATGCGAGCTAGCATTAGCTCGCAAAACTTCATACTGGAGGCAGAGACATACAAATAATAGCATACTGTATATGACTAATGTACAGTAACTAACTATTACGAATGGGTATACCGTATCATGGTGTAACTTCACAAATTATCCAACAGACAGCTGTATTTAAAATACAGATAAAACACACTTAGAACACATACACACACCTCGACTAGGGACAAGTATCACCTATTGAAAGCAGGAAGTGGGCACTAGTGGTTGCCCTGGGAAACACAGAGTACATTTCCTCCCGACGAGGGACTCGGATAAAGTGGTGATGATGACACACACCACCAGAGGGGAAGTGGAGGAGTGAGTTCTGAAAAGAAGCAGCCGAGTCCCAACATTCCTTCCTCTTCCTGTTTATAATGTGTGGGATCTCGGCAGGCGTAAAGCATGAGGCCTCTGAAGAGCGTTTACTCAACATGTTATTGAGGTCTCCAAACGCCATAACACCCGTGTTCATGGGAAGACAAGTCCAGTTAAGAAGCTACATCTGGTCCCGACTGTGGCGGTCTATTAGGAATGTGTGTGCTGGGTGGAAATGTGGTCTTTTTGGGGTAAAGTGATCTGCAATCTATCATTCTAATGCTGTAGCCATGGCAGGAGGAATTTGCAAAATGTCTGACTTTGTGTCTATACCTCCCTGAATGGACTGTGTCTATACCTCCCTGAATGGACTGTGTCTATACCTCCCTGAATGGACTGTGTCTATACCTCCCTGAATGGACTGTGTCTATACCTCCCTGAATGGACTGTGTCTATACCTCCCTGAATGGACATTTCTGTGTCTCAAATAACACTGCTCATGTAATGGAGGTGAAGAATCTGAACTGTTTACAGCATCCTCACCTTGTTAGAAGATTTTTTATTTTTTAATCCTCAAGAACAATTTCCAACAGCTGCTCCTTGACATAACTACAGCTGCAGACAGCTCGTACAGGCAGAGCACTCATAGCATCTTCTCTCTCTCTCCTCAGTGTGGTCATACATCTAAATATCCCCTTCCTAAACACTAACACTCATAATACCCTCTCTCCCTCCCTCCTCAGAGGACCCATTTGAAAAATCGAACCTGACCGCCAGCGCCGACTTGTTAACGTGCCAGCGCTCTGTCCGTTTACTCCTCAAATGTATTAATCAACAAGCAAAGGGCACCTCCGTCCGCTGGTATTGTCTTCCCACTGGAGGCTGCTGCTACGGCGTTATTGTGCGACCGTGCTTAATGACTTATGTGCATTAATTACCTGCCGCCTGCCCTGGCACTGACCGAGTTCATTTGGATGATGTGTTAGAGATGGAGAGGAGCAGTGAGGAAAGGAGAGGGACAACGGCACTGAGGTGATTCACACACTGGCCACTGTCCGTTAATAATCAGCGTTGTTCGTTCAGCCTCAGGTATGACCTGGCTCACAAATACAACACATAGCTCTCTGGAGGGACTCTGAGATCTGAGGGAGAAAAAACCTCCACAGTGAGAGTCGGGGGATAAATGTGACACTTGAGGATGTTGTTGCCCATGTGGGTTAAAGTAGAGGTTTGCCAGCTATGAGGCCTGAACCATATCATCTGACAAGGTCATAAGAGCTGGTGTAAAATATGACTGTCTGGTTATCGCAACAACTTGTTATGGTCCCGCGTGGAATAATACTATCATGGAGGCGGATTAGGTGAATGCTGAATTAAACTATGGTTGATTCACTGAGTAAAGAGAACAATGTGAGGATACAAGTGCATTACCCACAATGCCTTTTGGCGGCATAAAGAGTCCACAGGAGTGGTGTTCAGTGCCAGGATTCAGGCAAGCTGTCATGGCGCACACACACAATGAGAGCAGACAGATGGAGATGCTGGTCAGCTATTGGGCCAACCTTAAACCATCCCTGAGCTTCTAAGTCAGTGCCAACTCTCTCTCCCCAAACCCAGAAAGCGGGATTTATCGCCCCTGTTAATCCCAGACTGGTTTTGTTCCCAAAATATGTTGTTTTTCATTTAACTTCTGGGTTGAAATTCCAAATAAACTTGTTTTTCCTTGCAGGGGTTGGTTTGGGCCTTGAAGTCAAACTGTGTACAAGACATTCTCATAAAATGCAGCTTGTCTTGGCTGTGAGTACAACTTCTTTATGTATATATATTTTTTTTAATCAATGTTTATCAAGCACAAGCCTGGACTGGGAAAGGACCATTAAACTGGGTCTAAAGCAGAAGTCCACATTTCCCCCTTTTTATCAAACTTTTCAGCAATAACGTTTTAACAAGCATGGTTAATACTCCACCACACCTCACAGGGACGGAATCTCCATGTGGGGTGACAGTAAAAGTATGCCATTACAAAACATAGGCTACAACTACTAGGAAACACACTATATTTCCTCCGTGGTCATCAATCATGTGACAGTACCAGCATCAGCTTCCCTCTCTGTTGTAGTTAGACCTGGGCAGCCAGGAGGCCAAGCAGAGGTCTACTGTCTGACCTCTGACCCCAGCTATAATCCATCTGTGGGAATAGACCATGCAACAACAACGCACTGTCTCTCTCACTGTGCTCTTGTTTTGCCAGCCTCATTCTATGCTCTATAACCTCTGTGGTTTGGCTGAAGAGCCAGGAATTGAACTGCTGGGCATGTTATGAGGCTTTGGGGAAGAGTTTGAGAGAGGGCAGAGAAGGTATTAAAACAGACTCAGGGCCTAACCTCCTAAAATGGTAGCTTACACTGCAATACCACCCAGCTCTGTACTAACCCCATTCCTAATGTTGTATCACAGAATGGGGTTGTCTTATTTTGGAGAGCATTACGATTTTATATCGACTGTGAAAGAGAATCAATTAAATGGAGCAATAATTGCCATGTGTAGCTAATGGATAACAACTGTTTGGTTGTCCATCGGTCTATGTAGCCCCCAGGAGAGGCCTGAGGCAGACCTTATTAAACCTTGAATATATATGCCATTTGGCAGACGCTTTTATCCAGAGCGACTTACAGTCATGCGTGCATAACATTTTACATATGGGAATCGAACCCATGACCCTGGCGTTACAAGTGCCATGCTCTACCAACGGAGCTACAAAGGACCACCAGTCAGTCTCCTGACAGAGGCACTGCTTTAGGCAGGATGAGCCCTGACCTCAGAGGATGTGTGGTCATGATTTCTCCCCGGTTTCATCCGCAAGCTGTCAGACCGGTCATAAGAACAATGAATGATAGTTTATCGAGTTGCTCAACCGCCATGAAAATATCAAAGGCTTTTTCATGGATACAAATAGGTGACAACATACTTAAATGACATGTATTGCATTATGCATTCCTGGTGCAAAATTAACAGATTATTCATAGGCATCCTGCTACTTGGAGAGTTCTCTGCCTCATGTTTTATTCCCAGCCTTAAATGTGGCTTGCAGTCAGACAGTCATTCAGTCAGAGGCAGTGACAGTCAGACAGTCACTCAGTCAGAGACAGTCATTCAGTCAGAGACAGTGACAGTCAGACAGTCATTCAGCCAGAGACAGTGACAGTCAGACAGTCATTCAGTCAGAGACAGTGACAGTCAGACAGTCATTCAGTCAGAGACGGTGACAGTCAGACAGTCATTCAGTCAGAGACGGTGACAGAAAAGATGAACGGTTCAGGTGAGCATTATTTAAAATGACTCAAACGGAGAAAACAACCTTGGTAAGAAGATGCCACACAACAAGCTCTGAAAAATCGTGTAAAATATTATGAATGCATGTCATTCGCTGATCTTATGTTACGATGTAGCAATTTTCCAGTCGTATGGAGAATTGCTTAATTACATGGTTGCCTCTTCATTCCTAATGAATAATTAGCAGCTGGATGTTTGGTTGAATTTATGCAACAGAGGAAATTGGCTACTGTACACATTAGACTGTCTGTACACAGACTCACCTTGTAACTGTGATGGCCAACAGATCCACTCTCCCCCCATTGTCTTCCCTCCAGAACAACGTGATCTTACACTGTGTAAAAAGGCAGCTTGACGTGAAGGCACATGTATAGCCCGTTCCAGCCGTTATGATTTTGGACCATAACGTATATCTTTCATACCAGGACATGGCATCCATTCATGGAATAAAACCTGAATATTCAAGACAATAATTCTATGTTGGAGTCCATACAGCACATTTGGGCTCATCAGCATCCAATGAGAGCAGTGTTTAATACATCGGTCTAGTCTTCGTAACCTATCAAATCCTCTTATAGAACCATCCCAGTAGGACTGTATACTGTGCAGAACAAACTAACCTGTTTGGCCAGGGGGTCTTTATCTCTGTGTGTTGACTCTAGCTCCCTGCATAAACTCTGCTTGCCTGGGTCTGATAGAAGGGTATGCAGCTTGTAGTTAAGGCCCCATTAGCAAGTCTACTGTTTGTTTTCTCTAGTGTTTGACCAGGGAGGAGTGCCACACGCACATTCAACTGCAAACAAATTCAAATGCAAACACACTCGGTCCGGTCCATTGCTCTGGCTTCCCTGTGCAGGTAGACTCATTGTGCTATCATGATGACAGGAAACCTCTGCATGACTCGAGGTTCAGACATGCCTGTTCACAGGTATAGGGAAAGAGAAAGGGGGTAACTAGTCATTTGCCAGATGTTAAATCCATCTTCAGTTGCCTGAAGACAGTTGCAAGGCCCTCACACCAACTGAATGTATTCAACCGAAAGGTGTCTTCTGCATTTAACCCTCTGAATCAGAGGTACGGGGGGCTGCCTTAAATCGATGTTCCAATCATTGGCACCTGTGGAGCAGTTGTTGGGGGTTAACTGCCTTGCTTAAGAGCAGAAGGGCAGATTTTTCCAACTTGCCGACCCTGGAATTTGAACCAAGCCCTTCGCTTACTGGCCCCACGCTCTTAACCGCTAGGCTACCTGCTGCCCCTACTCAAAGGCAGTGTGGTTTTCAAATGATACCAACAGTTACGTCCAACTCCTCTAGTATGACACGGTTGATACTCTTCCTGTTTGTATGACAACACCATCACGTCTCCAGAGTTGGCGTGAGGGCCTTGAAACTGTCTGAAGGCAAGTGTAGATGGGATACATTTAACATCTGGCTCTTCTATCCACAAGCTAAGGTGCCTGTACTGTACCGTAACTCAACCAGTGTGAAACAGTGAGACCAGGCTCATGGTGGCTGGGACCTGCTGGGACATACCTGAGTACTTAGACCTACAGCTCTGGATCCAGGAACATCATAATGAATCCCTGTAAACCAGAAGTAATCACAGGGTGTATGGTGGTGGTATATGGATTCAGCAGGGAAACTGGTCCTGTGTTTTGTCAAACGCCTCGATCAGACTGACAGCATCATTGGTTTGGATACACCAGAAGTAGATTCATATCCAATGGATAAATCCAACGTATTCATCAAATTGTATTTTTCTTTTTGACTTGACAGAAATAGCAGCAAAAGGTGAATGTTGAACTGTTGTTGGACACACGTCCAGAACCAATGTTGGATAACATTGAAAAAAAATTGGGCTGCAGAATTGATTACGCCGCATTGATGCTGTCTGTCTGATAGAGGCGTAAATCAAATCACATTTTATTTGTCACAGGCGCCGAATACAACAGGTGTAGACTTTACCGTGAAATGCTTACTAACAAGCCCTTAACCAACAGTACAGTTCATGAAATAGAGTTAAGAAAATATTTGAATACTTAAAAAAACAATAAAAGAAAAATAATAGGAGTCAATGTGCAGGGGTTACGGGTACCGAGTCAATGTGCAGGGGTTACGGGTACCGAGTCAATGTGCAGGGGTTACGGGTACCGAGTCAATGTGCAGGGGTACAGGTTAGTCGAGGTCATTTGTACATGTAGGTAGGGGTAAAGTGACCATGCACAGATAATAAACAGTGAGTAGCAGCAGTGTAAAAACAAAGGGGGGGGGGGGGGGGGGGGGGGGGGGGTTATCAATGTAAATAATCCGGGTGGACATTTGATGAATTCTTCAGCAGCCTTACGGCTTGGGGGTAGAAGCTGTCAAGGAGCCTTTTGGACCTCGACTTGCACTCCGGTACAAGTAGAACAACCCCGTGGTGTGAAGCTGTTTCTCCTCCAGCGCCAGGCCGCCAAGCTCCCTCCATTGTTCTGCCATTCACCGCACCATCCACACAGTCCTACAGAAGCATGCAGGGGGAAGCAGTGCAGGTAGCCAGGAGACAAAAGGGAAAGCAGGGCAGCCTCAAATGAGTCCTCTCCCTTCCTTCCTTCCTTCCTTCCTTCCTTCCTCAATGGACAACCATGCGTGGCCATTCCTTTGGCTCCCGACTCACGCTTAGGGGGATGTATGGGCGTCAGGGGAGGTGGGCGGTGCAGTTCGGGAGTTACCACGGTGGTGGGAGGGAATGATAGATATACAGTGTATTCGGAAAGTATTCAGACCCCTTGACTTTTTTTTCTTCATCAATCTACACACAATATCCCATAACGACAAAGCAAAAACGGGTTTTAAAAAAAAGTTAAATTCTCCACATTTATAGAAAATATAAAACTTCAATGTCAAGAATTAAGACCCTTTATTCAGTACTTTGTTGAAGCACCTTTGGCAGCGTTTACAGCCTTGAGTCGTCTTGGGTATGACACTACAAGCTTGGCACACCTGTATTTGGGAGTTACTCTGCATTCTTCTCTGCAGATCCTCTCGAGCTCTGTCAGTCACTGCACAGCTATTTTCAGGTCTCTCCAGAGATGTTCGATTGGGTTCAAATCCGGGCTCTGGCTGGGCCACTCAAGGACCTTCAGAGACTTGTTCTGAAGCCCCTCCTGCGTTGCCTTGGCTGTGTGCTCAGGGTCATTGTCCTGTTGGAAGGTGAACCACCGCCTCAGTTTGTTCTGAGCGCTCTGGAGCTCGTTCTTCATCAAGGATCTCTCTGTACTTTGCTCCGTTCATCTTACCCTCGATCCTGACTAGTCTCATAGTCCCTGCTGCTGAAAAACATACCCACAAGATGATTCTGCCACCAGTATGCTTCACCTTTGGGATGGTGCCAGGTTTCCTCCAGACGTGAAGCTTGACATTGAGGCCAAAGAGTTCAATCTTAGTTTCATCAGACCAGATAATCTTGTTTCTCATTGACTAAGAGTCCTTTAGGTGCCTTTTGGCAAACTCCAAGCAGGCTGTCATGTATCTTTTACTGAGGAGTGGCTTCTGTCTGGCTACTCTACCATTAAGCCCACATTAGTGGAGTGCTGCAGAGTTGGTCGTCCTTCTGGAAGGTTCTCCCATCTCCACAGAGGAACTGTGGAGCTCTGTCAGAGTGACCATCCAGATCTTGGTCACCTCCCTGATCATGGCCCTTCTCCCCCGATTGCTCAGTTTGACCGGTGGACAACAGGTGGACTCCAATCAAGTTGTAGAACCATTTCAAGGATGATCAATGGAAACAGGACACACCTGAGCTCAATTTTCAAGTCTCATAGCAAAAGGTCTGAATACTTACAGTGGGGGAAAAGTATTTAGTCAGCCACCAATTGTGCAAGTTTTCCCACTTAAAAAGATGAGGCCTGTAATGTTCATCATAGGTACACTTCAACTATGACAGACAAAATGAGAGAAAAAAAGACAGAAAATCACATTGTAGGATTTTTTATTAATTTATTTGCAAATTATGGTGGAAAATAAGTATTTGGTCACCTACAAACAAGCAAGATTTCTGGCTCTCACAGACCTGTAACTTCTTCTTTAAGAGGTTCCTCTGTTCTCCACTCGTTACCTGTATTAATGGCACCTGTTTGAACTTGTTATCAGTATAAAAGACACCTGTCCACAACCTCAAACAAGTCACACTCCAAACTCCACTATGGCCAAGACCAAAGAGCTGTCAAAGGACACCAGAAACAAAATTGTAGACCTGCACCAGGCTGGGAAGACTGAATCTGCAATAGGTAAGCAGCTTGGTTTGAAGAAATCAACTGTGGGAGCAATTATTAGGAAATGGAAGACATACAAGACCACTGATAATCTCCCTCGATCTGGGGCTCCACGCCCGTGGGGTCAAAATGATCACAAGAATCCCAGAACCACACGGGGGGACCTAGTGAATGACCTGCAGAGAGCTGGGACCAAAGTAACAAAGCCTACCATCAGCAACACACTACGCCGCCAGGGACTCAAATCCTGCAGTGCCAGACGTGTCCCCCTGCTTAAGCAAGTACAGTGCCTTGCGAAAGTATTCTCCCCCCTTGAACTTTGCGACCTTTTGCCACATTTCAGGCTTCAAACATAAAGATATAAAACTGTATTTTTTTGTGAAGAATCAACAACAAGTGGGACACAATCATGAAGTGGAACGACATTTATTGGATATTTCAAACTTTTTTAACAAATCTAAAACTGAAAAATTGGGCGTGCAAAATTATTCAGCCCCCTTAAGTTAATACTTTGTAGCGCCACCTTTTGCTGCGATTACAGCTGTAAGTCGCTTGGGGTATGTCTCTATCAGTTTTGCACATCGAGAGACTGAAATGTTTTCCCATTCCTCCTTGCAAAACAGCTCAAGCTCAGTGAGGTTGGATGGAGAGCATTTGTGAACAGCAGTTTTCAGTTCTTTCCACAGATTCTCGATTGGATTCAGGTCTGGACTTTGACTTGGCCATTCTAACACCTGGATATGTTTATTTTTGAACCATTCCATTGTAGATTTTGCTTTATGTTTTGGATCATTGTCTTGTTGGAAGACAAATCTCCGTCCCAGTCTCAGGTCTTTTGCAGACTCCATCAGGTTTTCTTCCAGAATGGTCCTGTATTTGGCTCCATCCATCTTCCCATCAATTTTAACCATCTTCCCTGTCCCTGCTGAAGAAAAGCAGGCCCAAACCATGATGCTGCCACCACGTTTGACAGTGGGGATGGTATGTTCAGGGTGATGAGCCTTGTTGCTTTTACGCCAAACATAACGTTTTGCATTGTTGCCAAAAAGTTCAATTTTGGTTTCATCTGACCAGAGCACCTTCTTCCACATGTTTGGTGTGTCTCCCAGGTGGCTTGTGGCAAACTTTAAACGACACTTTTTCTGGATATCTTTAAGAAATGGCTTTCTTCTTGCCACTCTTCCATAAAGGCCAGATTTGTGCAATATACGACTGATTGTTGTCCTATGGACAGAGTCTCCCACCTCAGCTGTAGATCTCTGCAGTTCATCCAGAGTGATCATGGGCCTCTTGGCTGCATCTCTGATCAGTCTTCTCCTTGTATGAGCTGAAAGTTTAGAGGGACGGCCAGGTCTTGGCAGCAGTGGTCTGATACTCCTTTCATTTCAATATTATCGCTTGCACAGTGCTCCTTGGGATGTTTAAAGCTTGGGAAATCTTTTTGTATCCAAATCCGTCTTTAAACTTCTTCACAACAGTATCTCGGACCTGCCTGGTGTGTTCCTTGTTCTTCATGATGCTCTCTGCGCTTTTAACAGACCTCTGAGACTATCACAGTGCAGGTGCATTTATACGGAGACTTGATTACACACAGGTGGATTGTATTTAACATCATTAGTCATTTAGGTCAACATTGGATCATTCAGAGATCCTCACTGAACTTCTGGAGAGAGTTTGCTGCACTGAAAGTAAAGGGGCTGAATAATTTTGCACGCCCAATTTTTCAGTTTTTGATTTGTTAAAAAAGTTTGAAATATCCAATAAATGTCGTTCCACTTCATGATTGTGTCCCACTTGTTGTTGATTCTTCACAAAAAAAATACAGTTTTATATCTTTATGTTTGAAGCCTGAAATGTGGCAAAAGGTCACAAAGTTCAAGGGGGCCAAATACTTTCGCAAGGCACTGTACATGTCCAGGCCCGTCTGAAGTTTGCTAGAGAGCATTTGGATGATCCAGAAGAAGATTGGGAGAATGTCATATGGTCAGATAAAACCAAAATATAACTTTTTGTTCAAAACTCAACTCGTCATGTTTGGAGGACAAAGAATGCTGAGTTGCATCCAAAGAACACCATACCTACTGTGAAGCATGGGGGTGGAAACATCATGCTTTGGGGCTGTTTTTCTGCAAAGGGACCAGGACGACTGATCCGTGTAAAGGAAAGAATGAATGGAGCCATTGTATCGTGAGATTTTGAGTGAAAACCTCCTTCCATCAGCAAGGGCATTGAAGATGAAACGTGGCTGGGTCTTTTTCAGCATGACAATGATCCCAAACACACCGCCTGGGCAATGAAGGAGTGGCTTCGTAAGAAGCATTTCAAGGTCCTGGAGTGGCCTAGCCAGTCTCCAGATCTCGACCCCATAGAAAGTCTTTGGAGGGAGTTGGAAGTCCGTGTTGCCCAGCAACAGCCACAAAACATCACTGCTCTAGAGGTGATCTGCATGGAGGAATGGGCCAAAATACCAGCAACAGTGTGTGAAAACCTTGTTAAGACTTACAGAAAACGTTTGACCTCCGTCATTGCCAACAAAGGGTATATAACAAAGTATTGAGAAACTTTTGTTATTGACCAAATACTTATTTTCCACCATCAATTGCAAATAAATTCATCCTACAATGTGATTTTCTGGATTTTTTCCCCTCATTTTGTCTGTCATAGTTGAAGTGTACCTATGATGAAAATTACAGGCCTCTCATCTTTTTAAGTGGGAGAACTTGCACAATTGGTGGCTGACTAAATACTTTTTTGCCCCACTAAGTAAATAAGGTATTTCTGTTTTGTATTTGTAATAAATGGGCAAACATTTCTAAAAACCTGTTTTCACTTCGTCATTATGGGGTATTGTGTGTAGATTGATGAGGAAAAATGTTTAGAATAAGGGGTCTGGAAAAAGTCAAGGGGTCTGATTACTTTCCGAATGCACTGTATGAGGCTAACCCAAGGTTTAATGGTCTGCTTATCTCCTGAGCCAGTCCTACTGTGTCTGCAGCCCATTACAACCTGACCTCTAGCCTCATACACCCTGTAGGAGGCAGACAGACCCACATTCTCCACACACCCTTCATCTTTGGAATGCATAGTATCTGTACACATGAACAACCCATCAACCTCTGTCTGACCTGTTTTTAAGAATACCGGTACAAAAATGGGGCATTACACAATAGCTGACACCACATAATATTCTGTGTCAGCCTATTGAATGCTTGGATCTAAGGCTACCTAGCAACCTGGCACAGAGAGGAGGGCTCATCCAAGCAGCAGGGGAATCAGCAACAGCAGCACTTAACACTGGGTTATTGTGTCAGTAGTGGTTTGCCCCAACAAAAGGAGGAAATAGAGAGATGAAGAGATGTCTTGGCTGGGCCAGTACGAGCCAATAAGACCTCTCGGGACGCTTAAAGAACACCATCGGTTCTTCGTCCCTTAGATTGGGTTTATCTAACCCTAAACGACAGTCAGAGCCAAGCGCCATTCAGTCCCTCGCTCCTTTGTGTGAGCACTCGCATTTTTTTGGCTCAGTTTCTTGGCAGCAGCTTCTTCACTCTCATACAGTCTCTCAACTCGGGGACTATTGGGGTTTCATAGAGCTATCAAAAGAGACGCTGGGCTGCAGCAAAGGCGGTCCACAGCAGCCAGCTAGAGCAGTAGCAGCAACAAATGTCTATCACATTGTCAGACTGGAAGATATCATCACTTCTCATGGCCAGGATGAATCCAAACAACCTAAAGGGCCATGGTACAATAGCAGCTTCCTTTGTCCTTTCATGGGGTAGAATAATATATTCTGTCTAGAACATGAGAATGGATTTGGCTTTCCACATCCTTTCACAACTATGACCCTGTAAAACACAGAGCCAGGACAAACACAATGCATGAGAATGGAACAAGTCCTCTCTGACCGCAAGGTTGTGGAGTCAATTTCCAACAGAGGTCTCAATAACTGTCACAACCTTTGCTTGGAATCAAGGTTCTTTAGATTCAGGTTAAACAAATACAAGAGGAATAAGATGGCTGTGTAGCTCTTCTGTAACGCATCAGAGTGCCTGCTCATCAAGTGATAGAAGGAGATGAGGAGATAAAAAGAAAAGTAGCGGTGAGTCAGACCAGTGTGTTGTGTCTCTATGGTTACTGATGGGCCAATAGGAGAGAGCAGAGCAGTAGTAGACTGAAGGCACCTGATGGCAGTACTGAACCATCCTCCCCTGCCAGGCAGCCACCTTCCTCCACTATACACCTTTACAGGTCTACCACAGATACAGCCACAGCACAACACAACACACACCTCCAACGGGTCTCCTAGAAACACACTGACCTCAAGTACATGTAGGGAGCATTGAGCTGGACAGAGTGCAGAATTATATGTATCAATCAGAACAATCTGATGTTAAATGCATATTTTCTACCTCTCTCATACTCTGTCAGGCCTGTCCGTTTCATCTTCTGCTTTAGCTAACATTTTTGGGTCTTGTAATGATGTGGCGTTGTTGGTCTGGCACACAGAGCAATTTCAAAGTAGTGTGATAGCACAAACCACACTGTTATTGAGGGGGAACTGAGGACATCGAGTAGTGGGAGAACATGTTGTCCCTTTCTATTTCCCGCGTCATCCTTCACTTCACATTGGAGGTTGAGTTTGAAGGGGTATTCATCATTCAATCAAATACCACACACATACTGCCTTCAATGTGGTTTCACTCTCAGGAACGCTAGAGTGGTGGGGTATTGCTGTGTAGCCTAGTTCCAACAGCTCCAAGGCAAGACTCTTTCAGTATGGCACTGAAGACTTGATTTCCTCCACAGGATATTTTGCCTCCATCTCAGTAAGGGGACTGGCCTGTTTAAAAGCAATTTCAACATTACAACAAGCTAATTAAGGAGATAATCTTATGGCAACAAAACAAATACCTCTGGCAACCAGCGCAGGGCACTGATCTAGAGTAGGTCACAATTCAATTATTTCAGATGGAGCTCCTTGTTCTCACAATGAGAGAAAAACAGAACACACCAAGACTGACTCCAAGAATCAAATGTAGTAATGGGATTACGGAGCCTTGGGAAACAAACTGTCCTCCTCTTTTCTTCTTAGCTTTGTCATTCATGCTCATGTTCTTCTTAGCTTTTGTATCATCCCGCTTTAATTTGAAGAAATCAAAAGATGGAGCGAATTTTTAATTAGGCTAGGTTCTAAAATGAAATGCCACACACAGAGTATACCGCGTCATCTCCCATTTGTACACCGGATCATCTGTTAGTCAAACACATGAGGAGGCAGCGTTTTAAGCCGCTCAGTACATGGAATGGAAAAATGCCAGCCACCCTCAGATCCATGAAGGGTTTCTGGCAAAATATCAATCCATCTACACCAATCCATGTTCCATCAACCACCATTTATTTACACAAATACTCATTTGTGCAGATGCACGGTACACAGTTTACATAAAGGCGATCACTCACAAAATATGTCATTTCCTTGGGGGGGGGGGGGTGTTTGGAGGGGTTTAACGCTGCATGTTTCTATGGCAATTTATAAACTGAGGAGCATGGTGCAAAGTTGAGGTTTGGCATCAAATTGATGGACATCCTCCTCTTGGGCTTTGACTAACACTTTTGCAGTTGACACAATTTACCTTATAGTGTTTATTAGTCATTTATATTTAGAGAACTATGTTAATGCACTTCTCCCAAACAAAGCATTTGAAAAGGGAATGTGTTTAAAAGCCCAATGGCCCAAAGAAAAAATGTGCATGACCCTGGTCCCTGCATGGTTAGCCCCACATGAAGAATTCTCAATTGAGGTTAAGTCCAGTGTTAAGCTCACAAGAACAGCCTCTCTAAACACACACAGGGCTGACTGAACACCTACATTAACCTAACTACCTACCGCACGGCTGTGGGAACTCCGGGGGACTACTATATCTGATTGACAGCCCTCTGGAAGAAAAAGAAAAACAGGAGAACAATGAAGACGTCCCTCCCACCTCTTATTCCCCCCAGCCAAGTCCCTTCAAAGCTCATTCCTACTTTCATTTCCTCCAAAGGTTCTTGAAAGGGGGACCGAAAGGGAAGCTGGGAACAGGAGGCTCGGAAAAACAGATGTTTTCTACAAAAAAAAAGAGCTCCGCTGAAGAGTTTATTATTCAGCAAGACAGAGAAGCTCCCTGAATTCCTGGGCATTAACTAATGAGGAACTAACGAACCGAGCGGAGCTCCGATGTAAAGGCTGGATAAATCACACAGCGCAACACAGGCTCCCGGGTTCCTCACAGACCTTGCGGCAGCACAACCAAACAACGTCAACACATTCCGCACCCATTTGTTACCATTTAACAACGCAAAACCGAGAGCATGCACTGTGTACACTTGCACATATGTTCATTGTGAATCAAAAAACCCACACATAGCTCAAAGTCCAAGAATCACAGTGTCCAAGCCAGGTCATATTCACCAGGCAGGGCAGTGGGTGAAGAGTGACAAGTGCTGAGGACAGCCACCACACTCCCATTCTGATTGGTTCAGGCTGGGGTTGGTCCAATGAGGGCAGAAGGCCCAGAGACTAGTCTCTCGGGGCCCATGTACAAGTCTAAAATACTCTCTCTGCATTCAAATGAAGGGAAACAATAGTTAATGGGATAATCATAAAGTAGTATGGCTTTGGGGTATATCACATATGTATAATTCTTAATCTCATAAAGACTCCTTTGTGACTTATATACTGTAATAACAGCGGTAACTTTCCAAGCCCATTGTATAAACACACAGAAGGTAAATATGGACTTGAATGAATCCCAAACCGGGGCCCAGTGTGTGTGTGTGTGTGTCTGCAGATAACTTGTGTTCTGGGGGAAATGTAATGAGTCTCTGAGTCCCCAGAGTGAGTTCTAATATCAGAGGAATGTAAATGAACGGAGTGCGGACCATCTGAGCAGTGGTGGCCAGTGGGAAGCTCATCAGGTTTCTGAGGGTTTTGCTTTGAGCTCTCTGCACTCCCAGCCATAGCGAGGGACGACTAGCAGACTTTTAAGCAAATAAACCAGATGTCTAACAGCTCCCAAACAAGAGAATAGTCTGGTTGAGTGATTCAATTTTTGGGGCCACCGGCCAAATATTTTTGCCGTCGACACCGTGCAAGAACGCTGGGCTATGGTTGATGCTGCAGTGACAACGGGACGACAGGAGCTAAAGAAGCATTGGGGTTCTAGGCCTGTTGTTGGTTTAGAACCTCAGGACAGGAGACCCAAACCAACTATGTAATAAAATGGTGTTGACTTCTCATTTTGAAGACTAGAAAGTATGGGATTGATGAGAATGACAGACAAAACCTGACCTGAACAGAACAGTGTTCTATAAGCAAGGAAATTGCCCAGAGTGCCATGAGAGATCGAGACCCCACACAAAACACCCACAGACATCCCACTTATTTCAGGGACAGGTTTATTCTTACCCTCCTATGTTTACAAAATAAATGAGTGAGCTTTGAGGCATTCTGGACTTCCTCTCACTCAGTCTGAGCCTCCAGGCCTGAGACAAACATTCAATGTCTTTATTTTTTGCCAAGAGTGGCATGCAAGAACAATAACTTCAGATATGAAGAACAGTTTTCAGATATGGAAAACTTTTTTTTCTCTTCTTGACATCGCCCTCTCTCTTTGTGTATTTCATGCTTCCTGAATCAGAACAAGCTGGGGTAATGCAACTCTCCTGAGGCTGGATCAGAGCAGATGAGGCTTCTGTCTGAACTCTTTCTCTAATAAACCTACTATTTGTTTCTAGGTTGAGTACTTCGGACTGAACAGTGTGCTCTTGAGGCGCTCTTCCACGTAGCCTGCTGTGGGTGGAATCACATGTAGGTGGCTTAGAGCTGGAGGGAGAAGCCTCTGCCCGTGGTTTGGCTGTGTGATTCTCTTATGTAATCTCAATTGGGTCTAACAGAATGCTGTAATAATCACAGCAAGTAGGCTCACCATCATGTTCCATACCAGTTTGTGCTCCATACTGATTAAGTTTTGATTATGCTCTGCATTAGTGTCTAATGGTCCTTATCTTTTGTAGAGGAACTATTTTCCCTGCAGGACGACTACCCAGCCCATTCCTGCCAGACCCCTAAAGGGTATAAGTACACTGGAGAGAAAGAGCTATCTGATTTCCTCAGTCCTACTGTACATCTCTGGAGCTACTAAACCTCATCTTCAGTTCAGCCCATAAAAACAGTGTTTAAATACAATCCACAAACCACAGGTACACTTTGATTGGAGTAATACCAAAATACCCCAGTTGTCCAATGAAGCTTTGCACAAGTCCCAGCATGCACTGCAAATCCACAAGCACTATGGGAAGAGAAGAGAGTCATGCAAAAGGGTAGAGATTCATTGGCATCTGTTCATAGACACGATGACGTCCACTGCACATGGAGACAAACAGACGGGGATTTGGTACACTGGGCATTAAAAAAACATGGCCGCCGTGCCAAATCCCCAACCAATGCCAAAAGGCTGATAAAGCACTTCACAGCACTACCGAGCTATAAAGTATGAACCAGCGCTCTAATGCCAGTTTACCCTCCTTTCCGGGACGAGCTGGCTGGCCTAACAACACCACCACCCCCGCTACCAGCTCTGGCAGCCCACCGTGTTAAAACAAGTCTGGCTAAGGGACACACTGCCACCTCTAAGGCTTTGAGTGAGAACAGAGCCGTGGCCACACTGAGTGAGGTAATGAGAGTGAGAATCAGTGTGAATTACAGTCTACAGGTTCAAATCAACTAATCACCTCCAGGCCCTGAGAGGGCAAGACCACCAACTCTGAGAAGATTAGCTGATAATCACAATATCAAACAATGCCTATTTTACCATGTAGCAACTTCGGCCGCCATTGCTTAGCTTAAATTAACCTGAAATTAAAATGTTTGCTTTGATGTTGAGCAAAAAATAATAATAATTCAGGCCCGATAAGCAATTTGAAATTGAAACCAAAGTCTAAGAACCTCAAATCCTCCGTGAAGCGTAGAAGAGTGAGCATAATTAAATTCCATCAACTCTCTGATATCAGAAGCTATTAGATCCATTTAAACCATTTGCCCTTTGTAGAAGATTCCCATAAGCACTAGGTTTTAACAGCACACGGCTTCAATAACACTGCTCTTCCACACATCGACACTTGTTCTCTCTTGTCTCTCTTTCGCATGTCCCCCAGAGCGGTCTCTCCCAGTCCTACCCTTCCAATACACAATCCAGTCAGAACATGTTAAGCCAACGCCCTTTCACACCTGCTGCTTCACAAGGCAATGCACTAAACTACTCAACACAAAGCTTCCCACAATAAATTGGGTGATTTTCTTCCCATTCCTCCTGACAGAGCTGGTGTAACTGAGTCAGGTTTGTAGGCCTCCTTGCTCGCACACGCTTTATCAGTTCTGCCCACACATTTTCTATGGGATTGAGGACAGGGCTTTGTGATGGCCACTCCAATATCTTGACTTTGTTGTCCTTAAGCTATTTTGCCACAACTTTGGAAGTATGTTTGGGGTCATTGTCCATTTGGAAGACACATTTACAACCAAGCTTTAACTTCCTGACTGATGTCGAGATGTTGCTTCAATATATCCACATCATTTTTCTTCCTCGTGATGCCATCTATTTTGTGCAGTGCACCAGTCCCTCCTGCAGCAAAGCATCCCCACAACATGATGCTGCCACCCCTGTGCTTCACGGTTGGGATGGTGTTATTCGGCTTGCAAGCCTCCCCCTTTTTCCTCCAAACATAACGATGGTCATTATGGCCAAACAGTTCCATTTTTGTTTCATCCGACCAGAGGACATTTCTCCAAACGGTTCCCCATGTGCATTTGCAAACAGTAGTCTGGTGGTGGTTATGGTGGTTTTGGAGCAGTGGCTTCTTCCTTGCTGAGCGGACTTTCAGGTTATGTCAATATAGGACTTGTTTTACTGTGGATATAGATACTTATGTACATGTTTCCTCCAGCATCTTCACAAGGTCCTTTGCTGTGGTTCTGGGATTGATTTGCACTTTTTGCACAAAGTACGTTCATCTCTAGGAGACAGAACGAGTCTCCGTCCTGAGCGGTATGACGGCTGCGTGGTCCCATGGTGTTTATACTTATGTACTATTGTTTGTACAAATGAACGTGGTACCTTCAGGCGTTTGGAAATTGTGCCCAAGGATGAACCAGACTTGTGGAGGTCTACAATTCTTGGCTGATTTCTTTTGATTTTCCCATGATGTCAAGCAAAGAAGCACTGAGTTTGAAGGTAGGCCTTGAAATACATCCAAAAGGTAAAACCTCCAATTGACTGAAATTATGTCAATTAGCCTATCAGAAGCTTCTAAAGCCATGAAATCATTTTCTGAAATTTTCCAAGCTGTTTAAAAGCTCAGTCAACTTAGTGCATGTAAACTTGTGACCACACTGGAATTGTGATAGATTATTTCACTTATAACTCACTGTCTGTAACCACTTGTTGAAAAAATTACTTGTGTCATGCACAAAGTAGATGTCCTAACCGACTTTCCCAAGCTACAGTTTGTTAACAAGAAATTTGTGGGGTGGTTGAAAAACAAATTTTAATGACTCCAACCTAAGTGTATGTAAACCTCCGACTTCAACTGTAGCAATGTAAAGCAAAGTACCTACGGAGCTAGATGGACGGAGCCCAGGACGGTGACTGGGCACAATGTTTGACACATTGTGCTTTGATCAGTGTGTGAGCGGAGCAAGTCAAGGAAATCCCAAGACACTCTGTTTTGACTGGCATTCCGACTTGGGACATCTACTTATCATACAGGCAGAACACACTGACAATGTTTCAATGCCTAGAGTGGGGGAAAGGGGTTGTAGAAACATAATGAGAGGGTGAACTGAGGAGATGAAGACAGAGGGGAAAGAGAGATAACTGAGGAGAAGATGACAGTGAGAGAGAGTAAGAGCGAGTGAGAGAGAGGGGGGGGGAAAGACAGTGAGCGAGAAAGAAAGAGAGGGGGGTGGAGTTAGAGAGAGACTAAGTGGGAGAGGGAGAATGTGGGGAGAAACTGGATCAATGGCTAGTTTACGACAGTGTTACATAAGACTATTTCTATGGCTCTTATCCAGGATGTGTTGATGGCTTCCAGGGCATTGTTCTTCTGGAGACACTTCAGAGAGATCTGGATTTCTGATGAAGTGAGAGGGTGTCACGCCAAGGCAGTGGAACTCGCCAGCTCATGTGAACTACACCTGTTGTTGCAGAGTTCCTGAGTTTATGACTCAAGTGAAGATCCATAAAATGCTAATCTGTTCATTACTAACACATTACAATAAATGAAAGATGGTAAACAAGGGTTTCTTCAGTGTAAGTTAAAAGACCTTCAATGATCGTGTTAGCATTGCTGGTTTGGTCAGTGTGGTGATACCCACTACAGGTCAGGAAGAGAAGAGTATTTTTAATAAAGCAAATTCTATAGATGCACAGAAATGTTAAAACATTATCTTTATTTGAAAAAGGAGATAACACAACCTTCCTCATGTTTCTCCAGGGCTTCAAGGAGAAAGTATTGCAATAGTTTGAACATACATTTTTAAGACCATAATTTTCCCCAACGTAATTCTGCAGGCCCCGTTGTCTCCAAACCCCTTTTCATCTGTTTCAGAGATGTGCCTGTGTTGCTCAGCTTTGATGGAAGACACAGAACACCAACATAGATCTAACTTAGCCATATTTAGCGTCTAGCGAACATTATCTAAAATGGAGTACAACAAATAACTCCATAAACCGGAAATACTTGTCGAATGACTAAATTGTTTTCCTCCCAAAATAAACTAACAACCAGACAGACAGTGTAGAGCAGAGCTGATATCAGTGTGGAAAACAAAAAACGTCTGGTTTTCAGCAATCGTTAATCAGATTCTCATTCTGTCATGTTTTTTGAAAGGTAAGAGTCTGGACCAGTCCTATGAAACACTCTCTCTAAAATAGTCAATACATACCGTCACACACAGTAACTGAATAGTTTGAAAACTTGCCATCTTAAAAAATACTCTGGGGCATCACAGTTTCCTGTCAAACATGACATACATGAGTAATGCTACTCATTTGGCTTCAATGTGGTGTATTTGCATAAAGCCTTTGAGGTTGACACATATCAAACGTCAGTTTCATCTATCTGCATGAAGAGCAAATATGAATCCAAGGGCCTGTAGCTGGAGATTTTAACAAAGCTAACCTGAGAACAAGACTTTCTAAATTCTAACAGCATATTGAATGTGCAACACGAGCTTGTAGCATTCTGGATAATTGCTAGTCTAAAATTCTGCGATGCATACAAAGCCCTCCCCCGCCCTGCCTTCAGTAAATCTGACCATGACTCCATTTTGTTGCTGCCAGCCTATAGACAGAAACTAAAACAGGAAACGCCCGTGCTCAGCTCTATCCAACGCTGGTCTGACCAGTCGGATTCCACTCTTCAAGATTGCTTCGATCACGTGGACTGGGATATGTTCCGGATAGCCTCAGACAATAATATTGACAAATACGCTGACTTGGTGAGCGAATTTATTAGCAAGTGCATCGGAGATGTCATACCCACTGTGACTATTAAACCGTTTCCTAACCAGAAACATAGGATTGATGGCAGCATTCATGCAAAACTGAAAGCGCAAACCAACGCTTGTAATCATGGTAAGGTGACTGGAAACATGACCAAATACAAACAGCTCAGCTATTCCCTCCGGAAGGCAATCAAACAAGCAAAGTGTCAGTATTGAGACAAACTCAACATGAAACACGTGGCAGGGTCTACAGTCGATCATGGATTACAAAAAGAAAACCAGCCCCGTCGCGACTTCTTGCTTCAAGACAAATTAAACAACTTCTTTGCCCGCTTTGAGGACAATACAGTGCCAATGACACAGCCCGCTACCAAAGCCTGTGGGCTCTCCTCCTCCGTGGCCAATGTGAGTAAAACATTTAAACCTGTTAACCCTCGCAAGCCTGCCGGCCCAGACCGCATCCCGAGCCGCGTCCTCAGAGCATGCGCAGACCAACTGGCGGATGTGTTTATGGACATATTCAATCAATCCCTATCCCAATCTGCTGTCCCCACATGCATCAAGATGGCCACCATTGTTCCTGTTCCCAAGAAAGCAAAGGTAACTAAATGACTATCGCCCCGTTGCACTCACGTCTGTCATCGTGAAGTGCTTTGAGAGACTAGTCAAGAATCATATCACCTCCACCCTACCTGATACCCTAGACACATTCAAATTTGCTTACACATTTGCCATCACACTGCCCTATCCCATATGGAAAAGAAGAATACCTATGTAAGAATGCTGTTCATTGACTAAAGCTCAGCATTTAACATCATAGTACCCTCCAAACTCGTCACTAAGCTTGAGACCCTAGGTCTCGACACCGCCCTGTGCAACTGGGTCCTGGACTTTGACGGGACGCCCCCAGGTGGTGAAAGTAGGAAACAACATCTCCACCCCATTGATCCTCAACACTGGGGCCCCACAAGGGTGCGCTCAGCCCTCTCCTGTACTCCCTGTTCACCCATGACTGCGTGGCAATGCATGCTTCCAACTCAATCATCAAGTTTGCAGACAACAATAGTGGTAGGCTTGATTACCGAAAGAGATGGCCTACAGGGAGGAGGTGGGGGCCCTCGGAGTGTGGTGTCCGGAAAATAACCTCTCATACAACGTCAACAAAACAGCTGATCGTGGTATCAAGGTATTACTAGTCACTTTAAATAACACCACTTTAATCATGTTTACATATCCGACATTACTCATCTCGTGGCGGAGATCTTTGTGGACTATACTAAGCCTTGTCTCAGGATGGTAAGTTGGTGGTTGAAGATATCCCTCTAGTGGTGTGGGGGCTGTGCTTTGGCAAAGTGGGTGGGGTTATATCCTTCCTGTTTGGCCCTGTCCGGGGGTGTCCTCGGATGGGGCCACAGTGTCTCCTGACCCCTCCTGTCTCAGCCTCCAGTATTTATGCTGCAAGTAGTTTGTGTGTCGGGGGGCTAGGGTCAGTTTGTTATATCTGGAGTACTTCTCCTGTCCTATTCGGTGCCCTGTGTGAATTTAAGCGTGCTCTCTCTAATTCTCTCTTTCGGAGGACCTGAGCCCAAGGACCATGCCTCAGGACTACCTGACATGATGACTCCTTGCTGTCCCCAGTCCACCTGGCCGTGCTGCTGCTCCAGTTTCAACTGTTCTGCCTTATTATTATTATTCGACCATGATGGTCATTTATGAACATTTGAACATCTTGGCCATGTTCTGTTATAATCTCCACCCGGCACAGCCAGAAGAGGACTGGCCACCCCACATAGCCTGGTTCCTCTCTAGGTTTCTTCCTAGGTTTTGGCCTTTCTAGGGAGTTTTTCCTAGCCACCGTGCTTCTACACCTGCATTGCTTGCTGTTTGGGGTTTTAGGCTGGGTTTCTGTACAGCACTTTGAGATATCAGCTGATGTACGAAGGGCTATATAAATCAATTTGATTTGATCTCATATGTATATGCTGTATTCTATACCATCTACTGCATCTTGCCTATGCCACACGGCCATCACTCATCCATATATTTATATGTACATATTCATACCTTTACATGTGTGTATAAGGTAGTTGTGAATTTGTTAGATTACTTGTTAGATATTACTGCATTGTCGGAACTAGAAGCAAGTACAAGCATTCCGCTACACTCACATTAACATCTGCTAACCGTGCGTATGTGACCAATAAAATATGATTCGATTTGACTTGAGGAAGTTATTCACCAGTGAGGCAGGCACAAAGACTGGGTGTTCTGAACCAAGTTGTGTTTGTAGAATTTTGAATGTCAATCCAATGTTATTGGTCACATCCACATATTTCGCAGATGTTATTGCGGGTGTTGCGAAATGCTTGTGCAAAGTTGCTTAGGAGCCAGAAACAGGGCGGCCATGTCTAAAGGCGCCATCTTGACTATCATTGATTTTAAAATGTAAAACATTTCTAATACAATAAAAAATATTCCAAGGGAGAGTAGAGAAAACACAAGAAACGTATTATTCAAAACGAAAATTCCTGAATTCTGAGGGTAAAACATCAAAACAGCTGTTTAGCTCAAGATCAGATGGGGAGAAAATGTTGAACTTTTAAACTCTCAGCTTGAAATATGATTGGCATAGAGAGGCAGTAAAACACCTCTTTGGCACTGTAATAATGAGGATGGTGTTGGGCATGTCTTGTCTGGTATAAAAGAGAGTTGGCTCAGTTGGTAGAGCATGGAGCTTGCAATGCCAGGTTGTGGATTCAATTCCCACGGGGGACCAGTACAAAAAGGTAGGAAAACTGTATCCACTCACAACTGAAAGTCGCTCTGGATAAGAGAGTCTACAAAATGACTAAAATGGAAACAGCTCTACTTCTGAGGCTGAAAACAACCCACTACCATATGGAATGTGCGGCTCCCTTTGACGAAAATATTGTTGGGAAGCACATAACTCAGTTTACAGTCACATAAAACAGATTAAGTGAAGAATCATGAGTGAAACAGTTGTTTATTTGAGGCTAAAGAAAGCTGAACTTTCACTTTGGCACACACAAGCCAGCTTCAAGCGACTCCATTGCCAGATCAAGTGAATGCCACAATGCCGTAAAGTTGGCGCTCCTTCCTTTGTCTGTGTGCATTTGAAAGACAAGTCTGGAAATGTTGGTCAAACACCGCAAGACAGGTGTGGTGCTGCCATAGCTGCTGTAAAAAGCGGAGAGAAACTCCCACCCTGGTGAGACACCATTCATTGTGAATGAGGTCCATTGTTTCACTGTGGTACAGAGCGTTCAGCCCAGTGTTTCCGCGGCAGTTAATTCACTGTGGCGCTGCGCCATTGGCAAAATGATTGCCAACCACGGCAACAAAATATGAGACAGGAAAAAATATTTCTGCAGAGGCGCACTTCGAAGATGCTTAGAACAGTCCACATTTATTTTCCTCTGCAACAAAATGAGTAATGAGGAGAAAATGCATACAACCCCCTAAGGTAGAGTAGTTCTATGTTAGAGAAAAATCCCTCTCAAGTTGCATGTGTAGGGACAGAAACATGCATTCTGACAAGCAGTGTCTACACACAACAATTCATAATGCAATCGTGGGGAAAACATCCGTTTTAATAGCCTTTCTTATAAAGAGGATCCCAGCATTCCATTCTTACTTTATTTATTTCTCAACTACTAAATATTTTGCGAATTTTAACCCCAGAGTTTTTAGCAGCGGCACGGTGAAGCACCTTACCACTCTTTAATTCACCATGAGTACATAGGGGAGAGTGGAGCTGAATGGAACACGGGTCAATTATAGGGCAGCTTGGGGTAAAATGAGACCCTACCTCAAAATCTTTTTTGGGAGTGACAAATTGTGATGAGTGGGGTGGTTTCAGTGAGATGTAGTTACCCTAACAGGTAGGCCTACATTATATTCACTGTATTTATACACGTTTTCTGGGATATAAAATTACTCAATTTGATGATAACTTGTTAAAAGATCACATTTGGGACTTTGCTAACGATTAGCTCAACAGGGTAAATGCAGATAGGCTGAAGCATGGGGTTGCCTATTTATTTATAGCCACTATGCTGCATCAGTTGGGATACAGGTGATAATGCTTATTGCTAATAGCATACCTGATAATATTGACCATGAATAGGCTATATGCATGGTCCAATATGTTAAAATCATTCTACCAATATGTTATTGGGCTCATTTCTGAAGGTGGAAATTATATTTTTGACAGTGTTAGCATAATTTGATTTAAATTCATTTTGGAATAGAATGTCCTTTTAAAAAGTCACTAGAACTGAGATTACCAGTCCTTCAACATAAAAGTTATCCGGGGGACGACTTTTATGGCCAACTGCATTTAACCCATCTGCATTTACCCCCCCCACCCCCCGGCAAACATTTACCCCCACTGCAACTCTTTTCAGAGGAAACACTGATTCAGCCTAGATTACTGATTGTGTCACAACATTCCACTCATTGCAAAACAAGAAAAGGGGAGGGGGTGCTCTTCTTGGCAGAACAAGACACAAAAAACAACACCCTTTCCCGACAACAGTGAAACTTCCACTGCATCAGCATTGTTTGGGCCAGAGAGAGAGAGAATGTAGCCAAATTGCCCAGGTCTGGTCTGAGGACTTTTGTTTTGAAGTGCTGACAAAGAAAAGCAGTCTGGCAGACTGGGCTAGGCAGGGCAGGGCTAGGCAGCGCAGCAGAGTTGCGTGAATAGTGCATTCCTGCACTGCCGCTCCATTGGCAAAACAGTTAGGACAGACAGAGACAGCGGGTGGGCTTAGTGCAACAATGACAGGCCTGACACACACGCTCTGTTAGAATGGATCACTGGTGGTAATTTACTCATAAACCCACCGGTCCCTTCCATCACTCCGAGACATGAGACTAAAAATGGCCACTGTGTTACCTGAGAACCGTTACAGAAATCCTCCTATCACTCCCCTTAACCTGGCGGCGCAGGATGAGGGTACACAAAGAGATTAGAAACAACAAAGTTGGAGGTCGCCCCAGAGATAATGATGAGAGGAATCACCTTACGCCAGGAACACACACACAAATCAAAGTTTATCACGTGCACCGAATACAACAGATGTAGACCTCACAGTGAAATGCTTACTTACAGGCCCCAACCAACAGTGCAATTTTTAGGTGAACAATAGATAAGGACATTTTTTTTAAACAACAGTAAAAAGAGTGAATAATAACAGTAGCGAGGCTATAACAGTAGTGAGGCTATACACAGGCACCGGTTAGTCGGGCTAATTGAGGTAGTATGTACATGTAGGTATGGTTAAAGTGACTATGCATATACAGTTGAAGTCGGAAGTTTACATCCAGCTTAGCCAAATACATTTAAACTCATTTTCACAATTCCTGACATTTAAGCCTTGTAAAAATGCCCTGTCTTAGGTCAGTTAGGATGCCCAATTTATTTTAAGAATGTGAAATGTCAGAATAATAGTGAATACATTTGTGAAGTGGTTGAAAAACGAGTTATTGACTCCAACCTAAGTGTATGTAAACTTTCGACTTCAACTGTATGATAATCAGAAAGTAGCGTAAAAGAGGGGTTCACGGGTGGTGGGTGACGGGTGACGGGACACAATGCAGATAGTCGGGTAGCCAATGTGCGGGGGCACCGGTTAGTCGGGCTAATTGAGGTAGTATGTACATGAATGTTTAGTTAAAGTGACTATGCATATATGATAAACAGAGAGTAGCAGCAGTGTAAAGAGGGTTTGGGGGACACAAAGCAAATAGTCTGGGTAGTCTTATGGCTTGGGGGTAAAAGCTGTTGAGAAGTATTTTGGTCCTAGACTTGGCGCTCCGATACCGCTTGCCATGTGGCACTAGAGAGAACAGTATTTGACTGGGGTGGGTGGGGTCTGACAATTTTTAGGGCCTTCCTCGGACAACACCTGATGTAGAGGTCCTGGATGGGAGGCAGTTTAGCCCCAGTGATGTACTGAGCCGTACGCACTACCCTCTGTAGTGCCTTGCGGTCGGAGGCTGAGCAGTTGCCGTACCAGGCTCTCGATGTTTCAGCTGTAAAAACTTTTGAGGATCTGAGGACCCATGACCATTTTTTTTGGTTTCCTGAGGGGGAAATAGGCTTTGTCATGCCCTATTTACGACTGTCTTGGTGTATTTGGGTCATTCTAGGTTTGTTGGTGATGTGGACGCCAAGACATTTGAAGCTCTCAACCTGCTCCACTACAGCCCCGTCGATGAGAATGGGAGTGTGCTCGGTCCTCCTTTTCCTGTAGTCCACAATCATCTCCTTACTCTAGGTTACGTGGAGGGATAGGTTGTTATTCTGGCACCACCCGGCCAGATCTCTGACCTCCTCCCTATAGGCTGTCTCGTCGTTGTCTGTGATCAGGCCTACCACTGTTGTGTCATCTGCGAACTTAATGATGGTGTTGAAGTCACGCAGTTGTGGGTGAACAGGGAGTACAGGATGGACTGAGCACGCAGCCCTGAGGGGCTCCATTGTTGAGGATCAGCGTGACAGAAGTGTTACCACCTGGGGGCGGCCCGTCAGGAAGTCCAGGATCTAGTTGCAGAGGGAGGTGTTTAGTCCCAGGATCCTTAGCTTAGTGATGAGCTTTGAGGGTACTATGGTGTTGAACACAGAGCTGTAGTCAATAAATTGCATTCTCCCGTAGCGGCTCCTTTTGTTCAGTTGGGAAATGGCAGTGTGGAGTGCAATAGAGATTGCATCATCTCTGGATCTGTCCTGTTAGTCCGTCTGGCCCCTCGGCCTTGTGTATGTTGACCTATTTCAAGGTCTTACTCACGCCGGCTACGGAGAGCGTGATCACACAGTCATCCGGAACAGCTGTTGCTCTCATGCATGCCTCAGTGTTGCTTGCCTCGAAGCAAGCATAGAAGTGATTTAGCTCGTCTGGTAGGCTCTTGTCACAGGGCAGCATGCGGCTGTGCTTCCCTTTGTAGTCTGTAATAGTTTTCAAGCTCTACCACATAAGACAAGCGTCAGAGCCGGTGTAGTACAATTCAATCTCAGCCCTGTATTGGCGCTTTGGCGCCTGCTTGATGGTTAGTCAGAAGGCATAGCAGGATTTCTTATAAGCTTCCGGGTTAGAGTCCTGCACCTTGAAAGCGGCAGCTCCACCCTTTTGCTCTGTGCAAATGTTGCCTGTAATCCATGGCTTCTGGTTGGGGAATGTGCGTACAGTCACTGTGGGGACGCCATCCTAGATGCACTTATTGATAAAGCCAGTGACTGATGTGGTGTACTCCTCAATGCAATCAGAAGAATCCTGGAGCATGTTCCAGTTTGTGATAGTAAAACTGTCCTGTAGTTTAGCATCTGCTTCATCTGACCACTTATTTATAGACCAAGCCACTGGTGCTTCCTGTTTACATTTTAGCTTGTAAGCAGGAATCAGGAGGATAGAATTTTCAGTCAGATTTGCCAAATAGAGGGTGAGGGAGAGTTTTGTACACATCTCTGTTTGTAGAGTACAGGTGATCTAGAATTTTTTGCCCTCTGGTTGCGCATATAACATGTTGATAGAAATTAGGTAAAAATGATTTAAGTTTCCCTGCATTAAAGTCCCCGGCCACTAGAAGCGCCACCTCTGGGTGAGCAGTTTCCTGTTTGTTTATTTCCTTAAACAGCTGACTGAGTGCGGTCTTAGTGCCAGCGTCCGTCTGTGGTGGTAAATAAACAGCCACGAAAAGTATAGATAAACTCTTGCCAAATAGTGTGTTCTACAGTTTATCATAAGATAATTCAGGAGAGCAAAATCTAGAGACTTCATTAGATTTCATGCACCAGCTGTTGTTTACAAATATGCACAGACCACCTCGCCTTACTGGAGTGTGCTGTTCTAGCCGGTGCAGCGTATATCCCGCTAGCTGAATTCCATGTCATCATTCAGCCACAATTCTGTGAAACATAAGATGTTACAGTTTGATGTCCCATTGGTAGGATATTCGTGATCGTACTTCGTCTAATTTATTGTCCAATGATTGTACATTGGCAAGTCATTTTGACGGTAACGGCAGCTTTCCCACTCGCCATTTGCTACACCAACAGTTTCCATAATTAGTGGGCTGTGTGGGTGGTTGACAGTTGACACACCGGGTGTGGTTCCGGGACAAGTGGCTGCGGGATAAGAGGCGTCTAGAGGTCTTCACATTCCATTGGTTCCCATCAGTAGAGGACAGCCGCATGGCAACTTCCTCCCTCGTTTATCTAAACAACACCAAGAGGGTAAAGCACCATCTATGTTGTGTTGGGTATTAGTCTGTCTACCGTCGCATTCATAGTATACATCTCCTCCCTTTGCTTTAGTCTTGCCTGCAGAGAGGATCACTACAGAAATGTGCAATGGACCCGGTGTGTCTTTCAAGGGAGCCGGAGGGTCCAACGTGGAAACAGAGAAACAAACAGTCAAAGTAAATGGCCAAGAGCGCACGAAACGCAGCCCAGCATGACGTTTGTTATTCATGATTTTTAAAAATGGGTCCCTGCTCCCCCCCCCTCTCTCCCTTGCTCTCTGGATCTGAAACCAGACCAATATGGCCACCGCCTTTACCGTGGTTATGACCGCTCACCCCATCACTTCTTATCTGGCACAGAGGGAAGGGCGGCAGAGGGGAGTTCAGCGTGTGGGGTGGGGGTGGAGACAGAGAAAGTGAGAGAGAGAGAAAGAGTGAGAGTTCAGGGTGCAGATTATGGATTTCCCTGAAAGTAGACCAACATTCACTGGGTAACAGTCTCCAAGAATTCATCAGGGAAAATTGTGGAGAAGGACAGAGGCAGAGGAAGTGAGATAGAGTGAGTGACAGAAAGAGAGAGAGGGATAGAGTGAAGATTTCAGAGCCTTGCAGATATGCCAGCAGACAAGTTCAACCAATGACGAGCTGACAAAACAATCATAAGGCAGAAAGTGTATGCATGCCTGCATAAACCGGACAATGAGGAAAAATCTCAAGTTGAACTAAATCTCAAACGCCACTTGGAGGCATACATCTAAGGCATGCATGATTTTTACTACATCTAAAAAATAGGCAAAACACGAAAGGGAAGGCCTCCAGAGTGAGATTACGGGGAGATATCAAGTCACGGCACCACATCATTTATCACAGCTAGCTGATAGCAGTTCCTTGAATATTTTAAAACCAAAGCGATGTGTTTGCCTGCTTCAAAGCGCAACTCGGGGGTGAGAGCGAGGGAAAAGGACCTGAGAGGGAGGAGGCAGCGTTTCACATGTTATCAGGGAAGCCAACTGGAAACATGTTCATCTGATTAATTGGACTCTGGCAACCGTGTGTCTCCACAATATAGATTTAATTACCTGATAAGGACAGCAGAAGCCAACAGGTTTAAATCGGGTGCTGTTGTGTTAGTGAAGGTCATGCAAGCACCGATTTAGGCTACTACCCCTGCTTTTCCTATTGTATCCACGCAGATGATGATGGTGACGGTGTGAATTCACCCTGATATAAAACAATATTCATGATTGGCGTAGCAGCACAATGTATTTGGATGACGGGCCTCCCTATAGTTATATTTTTGTAATGGCGATACCATATCTGATATCTACACTGTGATAGGGTTATATAATACACTGTTCACAATTGGGGCAGCAGGGTAGCCTAGTGGTTAGAGCGTTGGACTAGTGACCGGAAGGTTGCAAGTTCAAACCCCCGAGCTGACATGGTACAAATCTGTCGTTCTGCCCCTGAACAGGCAGTTAACCCACTGTTCCTAGGCCGTCATTGAAAGTAAAAAAGGTAAAATAAAAAAAAGATCAATACATGACAAGCTTCCATGACCAATTGATCCACTACTAATAATAATTTTAACATAAAGCACTGATGTTTTACTGGAACTTTCTCAGCTTTTGTTTTAGTAGGCTGGCTGCAGACAGGGGGAGTTCAGTCCTCACGCACCATTGCAGAACCTCTCCCTCCATCTCTCTGCATGTGACAGCATGCTGGATCTCACAAGAATAATTCATCAAAAGGAGAGAGGAAGCAAAGCGAGAGATACAGATTCAGAACACTGAGGTCTGTACTTTCTGAGTAATTATTCCAGAGATATTAACCCTCGTCAGAGAGGGAGAAAGAGAGAGAAGAAGGAGTGACGGGAAACCAACTGCCTCCACACAACAGGCATGTGACAACAAAGAAGCATCATCACCTGCAGGTGTGGGGGGTGGGGTGGGGGGAGATTCAAATCCATGTACACAAACAACAAATGTGAGGTTAAAATTGGCAAAAGACACATTTCTTTCCACAGGGCAGTGGGGTGAGACAGGGATGCAGATTCAGCCAAGACCACACATATAAATTCCATCTAGACACCGTAGCCCTAGAGCACACAAAAAAACTTCACAAAAAAAACTTCCAAAGCTGTGAACAAGCTGAGAGACAAGGCAAGAAGGGCCATCTATGCCATCAAAAGGAACATAAAATTTGACATACCAATTAGGATATGGCTAAAAAATACTTGAATCAGTTACCGAACCCATTGCCCTTTATGGTTGAGGTTTGGGGTCCGCTCAACCAAGAATGCACAAAAAATTTGAAAAACACCAAATTGAGACTCTGCTTGCAGAATTCTGCAAAATTATCCTCTATGTACAATGTAAAACACCAAATAATGCACGCAGAGCAGAATTAGGATGATACCCGCTAATAATCCAAATCTAGACAAGAGCCGTTAAATTCTACAACCACCTAAAAGGAAGCGATTCCCAACCCTTCCATAACAAAGCCATCACCTATAGAGAAATTAACATGGAGAAAATCCCCTTAAGCAAGCTGGTCCTGGGGCTCTATTCACAGGACAGCAACACAATTCGACCCAACCAAATTATGAGAAAACAAAAAGATAATTACTTGACAACACTGGAAAGAATTAACAAAAAAACATAGCAAACTAGAATGTTATTTGAATTGAAATAGAGAGCGAGAGAGAGAGAGTGTTAACATATGTTTCCCATGCCAGTAAAACCCCTTAAATTGAGGGAAGCAAAAAAGAAAGGAGAGCGAGGGACTGTTGGGAACATGAGGAAAAACCTGACAGTCTGCATGTGACTGCTGCAAGGCTTTGTGCCTGCTATCTCCCCCACAATCTGTCTGAAGTGTCTAATGTGACATTACGTTCCTCCCCGTGACTTTTAGCTGCAAAGAGAAACATCAGAAATCCCTCACTCACCTTCTGCCAACACTGCCTGTTCCAAGAAACTAAAACTTTAATACTAATAATGAGGTATTATGTTACAGAACACCTACTGTGGATTGATGGTGGTGACATCCTCATTTTGTGGATTTGGGGAAAAGTGCTAAGTTACTCTGATAGAAGAAACCTCAAAGTTCATATGTTTTACTGATTAAGAAACCACTCCTACTGTGGTTCTACCATTGTGCTTGGGACAATGTGGTTTTGGGAGTAACATTCAGGGAAAATAAAGCGCACCTTGCATGGCATGCCTAACGAGTAACACAATCTCCCAATATTCTGTGTCGGGAAACGGTTAAGGCATGTTTTGCATTCCTATGAGAAAGGGGGCTTTGTGTACAGTGGCCATTGTGTTAGGGCATTGGCAGACTAGAGTAGACCATGAGTCATAGAGAGCACTGTCTGGGTTCCAAGCAGGAGCCATTAGGATCACTGGGAATTGTGGGAAAGGTTAAGTCCATGTTTGATCAGGGGGAAAAAACAGCATTCCCCTTTTCACCTGGGAACTATAGATGTTCAGACATGACACAGAAGACACAAGACATCAGTACAAGAGCTGAACTGTAAAGAGAGTGATTTTAAATGACAGTTGTTCACAGAGCAAATAGCTTTTCCTACCAAGGCTGCTGTGTTAGCGTGGGGGGTTAACAGCGAAGCTCGGGAAACAGGAAATTCAATTTCATGTGCCGTGCTAACCACATCAAAAAGCTGCTGCTGCAGTTAAAGTCAATTGCTGGAAATGTCCTCGTAAAAATTTTGGGATCAGCTCTTTCGGGAGCTCCCCTTGTGAAGATCATCGTTCTCCTGGTGGTATCGGAGTTATACTGGGAGAACATTCACAGAATGAAGGCTAAGTGAGTTATTCGGTGAGAGAATATCCTCCTGACCACTATAACCCTATGTCAAGTTGTTAACACATTTTAAGAGAGAATCAGAAACAGATCTACCATGATTTACTACTACGTAATACTGCCTTGGCACAATGCCCTGTCGTTACATTAAACGACAAGCATACAACTAAGTTAGGTAGATAAATTAGACAAGTGTTTCAAATAAATATCATTATTATAACCAACAGGGGAGTGTTGTCATGAAACATCTGTCTGATATTAAAACATTAAATTGGCTAATGCCTGAATTTGGTTGACTTTCTTCCTGTGCATTCCTTTGAAAGTTAAATTACATATACCCAGAAGCATGCGGTATTCATTTGCATCATTCACGTAAAAAGGAGAGTTGACTGGAGGCACTCTGTCCTCTCTGTCCCTTTCTCACTCTCTAGAGAATGCTGGCCCATGGACTATTTAGACTTGATTGTGTGACCTTTGAGGCTGAGGAAAATAAATCCAGAGCTATGGACAGACAGAGCAGACGGCACCAGCCCCTTCATCCTGCTGGGGAAGGATCCAGCCATCTAGCTTTCACCGCTGGCCCACATGGGAAAGGGAAAGAAGGGGGGAGAGAGACTGAGCGAGACACACAGACAGCAAAAGAAAGAGCGAGCGAGCGAGCGAGAGAGAGAGAGAGAGAGATCCACACCTCATGAGCACGGGCCACGCAAAAGGAGGAGCAGTGTATCTCCAACTCTCTGGACAGCGGACACAAACAAACACGGTCTGGGCCGACTAGACGACTGCCATGCAAATGAACAGTTTCACAAGATAAGCCAGAGAGGAGTGACCTCTAGTCCCCAGTCCAGAGAAAGAAAGGAATGCAAAAATTTGGAACCGGCCTAACATAAATAAATCTGGGTATCCACAGGCTAAATACCATGCGAGGACTCGAGCAGCTAGCCGAGCATAAAAGAGAGGAAGAACAAGAAATGGAAAAAGGGAGCAGAAAAGGGGACGGGCGGAATCCCAGAGCAGGCATCCACAATCAATGAGAGAGTTTTGGGGATGAGAATCCCAGAACAGGCATCCACAATCATTGAGGGCGTTTTGGGGATGAGAATCCCAGACCAGGCATCCACAATCATTGAGGGCGTTTTGGGGATGAGAATCCCAGACCAGGCATCCACAATCAATGAGGGCGTTTTGGGGATGAGAATCCCAGACCAGGCATCCACAATCAATGAGGGCATTTTGAGGATGAGAATCCCAGACCAGGCATCCACAATCAATGAGGGCGTTTTGGGGATAAGAATCCCATCGGTCACACCAGAGTGGAGCGTTTCATTGGCCGTGCATCTTTTAAGAGGCCGCTGGGATCCACAGACAAAAAGGTTCATACCCACAGAGGAGCGGAGGCAACATGGCGCAGGGCAAGCCTGCTGGAAATTATCATTTGGTTTCTTCTCTATGAAAATGCAGTCATCACCCAGGAGATTAAAGGGAGGCATTCTCCATCTCAGACACTCTTGCTCTTCAACTTAAACTTTTGTGCAGGGTTTTAAATGAGAGGTAATGAGGGGGGTGACACAAACTGGCAAAACCAATTAAGCCTGCATTTATTATGCAACAGAATACTTTTGAAAGAGAGGAGGGGGGGGGGGGGGGGACTGTTCCAAACTGATACTTATCAGTATGCAGAAGGAAAATGTCTAACAAGAGATAAGTGCTGGCGGGGACAGAGCAGTAACAGACTGACCTGATCACTGGACAGTTTTACAATGTAAGCGAGCAGATTATCTACATTGGAGGTGTGAGCAGACTCCTAGAGACAAACAGAGAGGAAATGACATGTAATTCATAACAGACAGAGCATGTACATTGCCCTTCTGAGTGTCGCTGTTTAATATAACCCTTTGTCAGTGTGGAATTTCTTGCTACTGGGCAATTCAATAGTAACAGAACTGCACTTTGTTTTCTTATTTTAAAATGTACGTCAAAAACCATTGATTTCAAAGTTGAACAAAAATTAAAACTATACACAAGGACTACTTTTAACAATTTCCTCTGAAAATTGTACAAAAACGAATTTAGTGGAAGATCTGTGCAGATGCATATTTTGGTAATGGAATTTTTATGCTAACACGTTTTCCAAAAACAAAAACATCTGCTTTGAATTAAGATTCAGAGATGTCTGCAGAAACGATGCGGTATCAGCTATGACATCGCACCTCGAGTTCGAAAACAATTGTTTCGGTTATTGAACTATAGTAAGTGAAGTAGATTTACACCCGGTAAAGGAACTCTGCTAACGGAATTATATAAATTGGTCCCCGATCTGTACTAGGCTTGGGTGGTATACCGTATACTGGGGTATCTATACCGTCAAGACAATTTATTTGACGTTTTTCAATAAATGTGAATATTTGTAGCTACTTTAAGTTAATACTTGCAGTCAACTGCAATATATTAGGAGATAAAACAGATTGCTTTCTTCATTTCACCTGTCACAGTTTACATTATGAAGCTTACCATAGTTCCCCAGACCAGTTGAGCCAGTCACGTGTATGTTTGTAAATAGCACAACGGGAGAAGGCGATGATCTGGTGAGTCCATAGCGTTTTATATCTAAAATCGGCAAGTCTCTGTTATGCAGTGCACATGAGGTGAAGAAGTTACACTTGTATGCAATTCACTACAAAATATTTGCCATCAGATATCTTAGAATGGCTTTCTGCCAGAAGTCAAAGCTCCGGATGAGTTTTTTTGTGCTTCCCACCAGTGTTTCTTTTCTTCTCCCCTCTGCTCCATGTACACATGCTGCTCGTCCTTCAGAAAAACATGGATCACAACATTATACATTTGCATAATTGAATCTTGTTCATGTTTGCTTGTAAATGTCTACCCTCACCAAAAATGACATTGGGTAGCTACGCTTCTATAACTTTAGAAGCTGGATTTGCCCGTCTTTAGTTTTCACTTGCATTATCAATTTGCTAACAGAATGACAAGTTTTAAATCACTTAATGATAAAAGTAAAATCACTAGAACTAATTGGTAGGTCTACCATTACTTGTTACTTCTGTGAACTTTCATTATCCTCCCTCATGAGAAATTAGAAAATATCTTAGATGTTTTTGGTAATGGAATTACAAGGCAATATTTCTTAAAATGTACAGAAGCTTAACAATACAAAATATTAAATATAAAGTGTTGATATTATTTGGCAGGAGTCTTTAGGTCAACATTATGTTCTGATACCATGTAAGACTTTTCTGGTTTCTAAGTTCACTTTTCCATCTGTTTACCCCAAAATCAAAAACAACAACTCATTTTCCAAAAATAGACAGATTTCATTTGGCACCCAATTTATTATTCTACTATGAACTTAACATGTTGGAGCTCATGGGTCCTTTGACGGATGTCCCCTAAGGTGAAAATACATTTCAAATACGTTGAGGACAAAGAATTGCTACTCTGTTTAGCTTCAAACTGCAATGGTGGGCAGGTCACTGCGGTCTTGGTCTCTCGGAGCTTTCACTTAGAGGAAAGATAACATACATGCCAACACCTCTTCATAATGGCTATGATTATCAGTAATATATGGAGGCTCACAACCCATGCACTTGACAGCTTGTTAAATGCCAAGACGCATGCAATTGGGTGTAATAAACCAGCCTTGAGTAAACCGAAAGACCCTAGATATATACTGTAGCTACGTGGATGCTCTGTTTTGATAGGACGTGTGATGAGGAAAGTGTGCCTATTGACAGGGCGTGTCCATACTGTCAAGAATCCTCAGCTCCGGGTTGGGGAGACTGACACAGGGTTTGTTTATGTATCTGCCCATGTGATTCTAGAGCACCGTGTTAACTTTTCATGCCAGGCCACGTGTCACCTAAGGCCACCGGGTACATTACCGGTAGGTATTGGACTAGTAACCGAATGGTTGTAAGATCGAATCCCCGAGCTGACAAGGCAAGAATCTGTTGTTCTGCCCCTGAACAAGACAGTTAATCCACTGTTCCTAGGCTGTCATTGAAAATAAGAATTTGTTCTTAACTGACTTGCCTAGTTAAATAAAGGTTAAATAAATAAATAAAGCAATATTCTGATAGCAGAAAAATGGAACCTTCGGCTGGGTTAATCGTCGCTGTGGGCGTTACAAAACGCACAAGCGTTCTCTAAGAGGGGATGTCACTGAGGGGTGTAAGCGGGCCAGACCAGGAGCACGTGGCGACTACTAATCCAGGTGTTCTGCTCCATGTCTCTGTTGTCTTTGGGCCTTGTACGCCTCCTAGCAGTATCAGGGAGGAAACCAAGCCTTCCTCCAGACCCTAGCACATGGCCGGCATGACCCACATAACGTCTTTGAGTCTTTGGGGCTTCCTGCACAAAAATAAAAACATGGATTTGGACAGCATCCCAGTGCCCCAGAGGCTTGCTGGAAAGATGTGAGAGGTTGGCGTCTTGGTTGGAAGGCCACCTGGGAACACATACGTGGGTCACATGGGATGGGCGGAAGGTAGGTATGCTGCCAGTAGCAGCCAATCGCTGATCTGTTGTGGACATTGTGGGGTGCGTGCCAGTAATGCATCATAGTTGAACACAGCTAAGTTGGCCCTCTGTCTACTCACAACAGCATCAGTAGGGAAAGGACACACTCACAAACACACAGAATGAGGTTCCAGCTTTAAAGCCAGGGGTAGGATGGCATGTGGTTACTTTAATCCTCTAAAACACATTCATTCGTCTTTGTTTGGTTCTACAACTTAAAGATCAAGGCTTTATATCCACAGGCACTTTGAACCCACATTTTCATTCGATTTAGAGTGTTTATCGGCTACATTCTCAAGCTGTTTTCCTGAACCACTTTTTCATTTGGTTCCTCTTTTGATGTGAGCCTGCCTGGCTGTATTTTCCATAAAATCAACTAAATGAGCCACACTAACAACATACACGTCAACAGTCAGAATATTACATTTCCTCAAAGCATTATGAATTCCTCCCATTTCTCCGGCTTCCAACAAATCAATTTAAGCCTCCCCAGGTATGCATGTAAAGTGAATGTGTTTTTAAAGGTGGAGAGCTAGGCTTAAGACCCCCCCCACCCACCCACAGTCCTACCAGCAGCACACAGTGGAATGCCAAACACTCCTGACAGCCTCCACCTGTAGATCCCCAATCGTATTCCTACACTCAGCTAGGTGTTGCTATGACAATCAGAAGACACTCTCTCCCCCTTATCCACACGGTGAAGCAGAATGAAAAGAGCAAAGACTTATGACGTATGATTTGCATGTTTATTATTCATCACCTTGGTTAGCTATATTGTTATGCTGCCAAGTCTGACACCGTAGCCGACTTCTGCTGACGCTTATCAGGGGACAAAGTGTGACAGGGAACCATGGTGCCATAATGGGAGGAGAGAGAACCCATTGGCCTGTGGTGGTGCTGGATCTCTCTAGCTGTGTGTGCAGTACCAACATAACGCTCTGGAACTCTTTGAGCCACTGTATGTTGACATATCATCTATAAGAGCTCATCCATAAAAATTAAGCGAAAGGTTTTACCAAGAATAAAACTCCAAAACAACTCTTTCCGTGCCCATAGAAAGAGGAGAGAAGAAAGAGACAGACAGAAGTAGCAGCCGCATACGATTCTGTTCTGTAATGAATCGAAACAGACAGTTCTCCTGAATGCCTAATCATGCAGTGGCCTGATTACAGCTGACTCACAAATCCCCCACTGCTGCCAAGCACACAGGAATGTCCAACAAACAAGTTACATTTATGCAGGAACACACAGACACCACAGCTACTGTCAATCAGCAAGCTGATCAGCAGATAAACCTCAATCCACTGAATCTCTCTATGGGATTTCTGCATGCAGCAGTTGAATGTGGCAGCCCAAACTTCGACAAGAACACAGTGGGGGGGCTAAGTGGCAGTTTCCAAAGGCTCGGGAGGCATGAAAACCACTACCCCATGCGTCCGTGTGAAACCATTAGCTATTAGTAGATATCAGGGGCAGGACATTTAAGTTACAATAACATGCAACAGTTGATGTTAATACCATTAGCGTGATGGCTGGTATTGGAGGGAACAGATACGGAAAAAGGAAAACTTAAGCCTAAACGTATGATGGGTGAAAGGAAATCACTGTCTCCACATCTGCTACTGGATTATGAAGGTGTTAACCTCAACGAGGAGAGACAACGACTTAGAAATCCCCATTTAGTTCAAAGGAGAAGGCTTCCATGTGCCGCGACAATTCCAAAGCATTGGCATTTTACTCTAGGTCTTACTGTAAATCAAGAAGTGCCTTGCGGGGGAATTAGTACCAAATTTTGTGTGTCCAACGAAAAGTTAAGTATGGGTCAACAACACACCAAGAGGGAAGATCAGTCACGCTATGATTTACTATTAGAACAGTTGACTCATCACATTCCACAACACAGTAGGACATTAACCTCAACAACACCATATTAAGTAACAAACACTCCCATATTGCGGCACGTCCTGGTTTTGATTGCGAGTTAATGATTGGCCAGTCAGACAGCCACTGCGTCATCCAGTGACAGAGGAGCATGTCATTTCTCACGCAAACAAAATGGGCAAACAGGCGTCTCTGTAAAAGGTAGATTCATAGGGTCCGGCATACTACTGTCCATTGGGACCAAGACTGTGTGGTTCTGTTGTGATAAAGGGAGGGGAACGGGTTGTTACTCATTCAGCAGACACGTGCTCCAGATGTCAATGTCCATTGACCCTGGGCAATCAGCTCTGCATTCACGGAGAGAGGCAGCGCAGGGGGTGCATTCTTTTTTTAACAATAATAATCTATCACATGAAGCTCCTATAGCCACATAACTAAAGAGCACTGACCCAATTACAGCAGAGAAATCTATGGCCTGGGTTAGAACTAGAGGTTGAACGATTAAAATCGGAATGGCCGATGAATTAGGGCCGATTTCAAGTTTTCATAACAATCGGAAATCGGTATTATTGGGCGGCGATTTTTAATTATTTTTTATACCTTTTATTTAATTAACTAGGCAAGTCAGTTAAGAACACATTCTTATTTTCAATGACGGCCTATGAACTGTGGGTAAACTGCCTTGTTCAGGGGCAGAATGACAGATTTACACCTTGTCAGCTCAGGGGTTTCAATCTTGCAACCGCAGTTAACTAGTCCAACGCTAGTTAACTGCAGGCAATATTAACCAGGTGAAATTGTGTAATTTCTCTTGCGTTCATTGCACGCAGAGTCAGGGTATATGCAACCGTTTGGGCTGCCTGGCTCATTGCGAACTAATTTGCCGGAATTTTACATAATTATGACATGCATTGAAGGTTGTGCAATGTAACAAGAATATTTAGACTTAGGGATGCCACCCGTTAGATAAAATACCGAACGGTTCCGTATTTCACTGAAATAATAAACGTTTCCGGATTCGATCATATTAATGACCAAAGGCTGGTATTTCTGTGTGTTATTATGTTATAATTAAGTCTGAATTGATAGAGCAGTCTGACTGAGCAGCAGCAGGCCCGTAATCATTCATTCAAACAGCACTTTTGTGCATTTTGCCAGCAGTTCTTCGCAAGCACAGCGCTGTTTATGACTTCAAGCCTATCAGCCTAATGGCTGGTGTAACCAATGTGAAATGGCAAGCTAGTTAGCTGGGTGTGCGCTAATACTGTTTCAAACGTCACTCGCTTTTAGATTTGGAGTAGTTATTCCCCTTGCACTGCAAGGGCCGCGGCTTTTGTGGAGCGATGGGTAACGATGCTTCGAGTGTGGCTGTTGTCGATGTGTTCCTGGTTCGAGCCCAGGTAGGGGCGAGGAGGGGGACGGAAGCTATACTGTTACACTGGCAATACTATAGTGCCTATAAGAACATCCAATAGTCAAAAGGTATATGAAATACAAAATGGTAGAGAGAGAAATAGTCCTATAAATTCTACACTGCTCAAAAAAATAAAGGGAACACTTAAACAATGTCACTCCAAGTCAATCCCACTTCTGTGAAATCAAACTGTCCACTTAGGAATCAAACTGATTGACAATAAATGTCACATGCTGTTGTGCAAATGGAATAGACAACAGGTGGAAATTATAGGCAATTAGCAAGACACCCCCAATAAAGGAGTGGTTCTGCAGGTGGTGACCACAGACCACTTCTCTGTTCCTATGCTTCCTAGCTGATGTTTTGGTCACTTTTGAATGCTGGCGGTGCTTTCACTCTAGTGGTAGCATGAGACGGAGTCTACAACACACACAAGTGGCTCAGGCAGATCAGCTCATCCAGGATGGCACATCAATACGAGCTGTGGCAAGAATGTTTGCTGTGTCTGTCAGCGTAGTGTCCAGAGCATGGAGGCGCTACCAGGAGACAGGCCAGTACATCAGGAGACGTGGAGGAGGCCGTAGGAGGGCAACAACCCAGCAGCAGGACCGCTACCTCCGCCTTTGTGCAAGGAGGAGCAGGAGGAGCACTGCCAGAGCCCTGCAAAATTACCTCCAGCATGTGTCTGCTCAAACGGTCAGAAACAGACTCCATGAGGGTGGTATGAGGGCCCGACCTCCACAGGTGGGGGTTGTGCTTACAGCCCAACACCGTGCAGGACGTTTGGCATTTGCCAGAGAACACCAAGATTGGCAAATTCGCCACTGGCGCCCTGTGCTCTAGACAGATGAAAGCAGGTTCACACTGAGCACGTGACAGACGTGACAGTCTGAAGACACCGTGGAGAACGTTCTGCTGCCTGCAACATCCTCCAGCATGACCGGTTTGGCGGTGGGTCAGTCATGGTGTGGGGTGGCATTTCTTTGGGGGGCCGCATAGCCCTCCATGTGCTCACCAGAGGTAGCCTGACTGCCATTAGGTACCGAGATGAGATCCTCAGACCCCTTGTGAGACCATATGCTGGTGCGGTTGGCCCTGGGTTCCTCCTAATGCAAGACCTCATGTGGCTGGAGTGTATCAGCAGTTCTTGCAAGAGGAAGGCATTGACGCTACGGACTGGCCTGCCCGTTCCCCAGACCTGAATCCAATTGAGCACATCTGGGACATCATGTCTCGATCCATCATTTTGACTTGTTTTAAGGACATTACATCAAAGTTGGATCAGCCTGTAGTGTGGTTTTCCACTTTAATTTTGAGTGTGACTACAAATCCAGACCTCCATGGGTTGATCAATTTGATTTCCATTGATACTTTGTGTGATTTTGTTGTCAGCACATTCAACTATGTACAGAAAAAAGTATTTAATAAGAATATTTCATTCATTCAGATGTAGGATGTGTTATTTTAGTGTTCCCTTTATTTTTTTGAGCTGTGTATATTAACTACAACCTAAAACCTCTTACCTTGGAATATTGAAGTCATGTTAAAAGGAACCACCAACTTTCATATGTTCTCATGTTCTGAGCAAGGAACTTAAACGTTAGCTTTTTTACATGGCACATATTACTTTCTTCTCCAACACTTTGTTTTTGCATTATTTAAACCAAATTGAACATGTTTCATTATTTATTTGAGGCTAAATTTATTTTATTGATGTTTTATATTAAGTTAAAATAAGTGTTAATTCAGTATTGTTGTAATTGTCATTATTATTTACAAAAAATAAAAATATTTTTTTTTAAATCGGCCAATTCAATCGGTATCGGCTTTTTCGGTCCTCCAATATCGGTATCAGCGTTGGAAAATCATAATCGGTCGACCTCTAGTTAGAGCAGAACACTCTACAAAACCTACACATTCGGAACATGACTCCAAATTAGGCAGGCTATTTTCTTGTCAGGCCTGCTGAAATGCATACATTATATATATATATATACATTTTTTTTTAAATACTCCTGTGCTGTGATCGTGCTTTGTTACAAAACATTTAAAACTGGATTCCTTGCCAGAAAGTGAGCTCATTAACCTGTGACAAGCAAAGAGGATGTGGGGAGTAAGCAGAGGCCAGGTCAGTCAGAGGGCCATTAGAGGAGCAGCCAGGACTACTGTATTCTGAATGAAGGCTCCAGTTTTCACATAACCTTGGTCTGTTTAAGTGATATGATTCACCCTGACAGGGTAATGGACAGCTATTCACTGGGCCTCACCTAGTCAGAGGGCACATTAATGAGAGCCGTCGTTTACTCAAGATTCCAAAAACATGCACAAAACCCTGTGCCACATCCCATTAGGGGGAGCGGGGTGTTTTATGAGGTGCTGAGAGAACTTCGGGTGCTCCCTGTATTAGGGGCCTACCTGGTAACCATGTCATGGAACAAGGCGAACAGTAGTTCCACATTCTTCCTCCTCTACAACTTCCTGTGGAATTCCCCTAACTTTCACCACACAGCTCTATTGGGACCTCTTTACATTAGTCCCACCCCACTTAAAACTTATTCTGCGAAATATTCTCGTAAACAATCTACAACTCCTGCTAATTAGTCAACCTGTCAAATGTTCTTGTAAACGCACATAACTGGCAAAGGAGCCTGGGTATAAAAAATAAAAATAAAACACTTTGGATTGGATTAACATAACTTCAAATTCCTTTTGTTCCACCAACAACCCAAAACCATGCCCAAATAATTCCTTGCTTACCCAAGTCCATGATCCAATCCCTATGGTATTTCCAGTGATGATGTGACCTTATTTGGGAAAGGTTTTATGAGCAAGTAAAACAGGCTAAGTCTGAACCGTCCAAAGTAGTGATGCTAGGTGGGCAGGTGCTGGCAGAGATCGGTTAAAGAGCATGCATTTAGTTTTAATAGCGTTTAAGTGCCGTTGGAGGCCACGGCAGGAGTGTTGTTTGGCATTGAAGCTCGTTTGGAGGTTCGTTAACACCATGTCCAAAGAAGGGCCAGAAGTATACAGAATGGTGTCGTCTGCGTAGAGGTGGCCTAGTTAACAGGTGTGCCTTCTTAAAGTATCCTTCTTAATGCATTTGAGCCAATCAGTTGTATTGTGACAAGGTAGGTTTGGTATACAGAATATAGTCCTATTTGGTAAAAGACCAAGTCCCATATTATGGCAAGAACAGCTCAAATAAGCAAAAATAAACTACAGTCCATTATTACTTTAAGATATGAAGGTCAGTTAATCTGGAAATGTTCAAGAACTTTGAAAGTTTCTTCAAGTGCAGTCACAAAAACCATCAAGCGCTATGATGAAACTGTCTCATGTGGACCGCCACAGAAATGGAAGACCCAGAGTCGCCTCTGCTGCAGAGGATAAGTTCATTAGAGTTACCAGCCACAGAAATTGAAGCACAAATAAATGTTTCACAGAGTTCAAGTAACAGACACATCAACATCAACTGTTCAGAGGAGACTGCGTGAATCAGCCCTTCATGGTCGAATCGCTGCAAAGAAACCACTATAAAAGGACTATGATAAGAAACTTGCTTGGGCCAAATTTGAGATTGAGATTTTTGGTTCCAACCGTGTCTTTGTGAGACGCACAGCAGGTGAACGGATGATCTCCGCATGTGTGGTTCCCACCGTGAAGGTGTGGGGGGGTGCTTTGCTGGTGACACTGTTGGTGATTTATTTAGAATTCAAAGCATACTTAACCAGCATGGCTACCACAGCATTCTGCAACGATACGCCATCCCATCTGGTTAGTGCTTAGTGGGACTATCATTTGTTTTTCAACCCAAAACACACCTCCAGGTTGTGTAAGGGCTATTTAACCAAAAAGGAGAGTGATGGAGTACTGCATCAGATGACTTGGCCTCCACAATCACCCAACTTCCAACCAATCGAGATGGTTTGGGATGAGTTCGACCGCAGAGTGAAGGAAAAGCAGCAAACAAGTGCTCAGCATATGTAGGGACTCCTTCAAGACTGTTGGAAAAGCATTCCAGATGACTACCTCATGAAGCTGGTTGAGAGAATGCCAAGCTGTCATCAAAACAAAGGGTGGCTACTTTGAAGAATCAAAAATATAAAACATATTTTGATTTGTTTAACACTTTTTTGGTTACTACATGAGTCCAGAATGTGTTATTTCAAAGTTGAGGTCTTCACTATTATTCTACAATGTAGAAAATAGTAAAAAGAAAGAAAAACCCTTGAATGAGTGAGTAGGTGTCCAAACGTTTGACTGGTACTGTACATGTCAGTAAATACACACAACAGGAAGGTCACATGGTGGAGAGGCGTTGTGCTGTGAGGTGTGAACATTCCCACACCTTCTGGTTGTGAGAGTCAGACTGGCTTGACCAGGATTTTTTTTTTAAGCAATAGGGTGATAAAAATATAAATTAGAGCCAGGCCACTTTATCACATCAATGTTACATTCCCAAGGGCTTCAATACAGGTCAAGGGGGGAGTTCATGTAGTTATATGGCAAAACTCTGTCTCATGACATAACATATTTTCTGCTTTACCCCTCATTGACAGCACTGCTACTTTAAGCACAACAATAACAAGAGATGCTGAAGAGAAACTGTGTTTCAACAAGACGGTATGCCACTCAAGAGCGTTTACAGATGTTTCAATGGTGTAATTGTAACATGAAGGCTTTGAAATACATTTGTGGTCTGTCTGCAGATAAAACTCAACTCACTCGCCTGGAGAGAGCCTGTTGTGCATATATCCAGAGCTAGATATGATCCGATGGATCTTTAGAAACTGTGGGTTCACACTGTGCTACCTTGTTGTAGCCTCACAAAACAAAGTGGTTGCAGTTTGAGCTCAAAATGATAATCCAACCAATCAGGCTGGAGCTGTGGCTTTATCTCCAAATGGGCCATAAACATTGAGGCAACGCCAACTGTCAAGCAATGGGCCTTCCATTTATTAGCACTTTGTTGATGCAGATTCTCATAGGGAAACAAATGTTATAATCACATTGCTTTGTCTGTGGAGTGAAAGATATCAGCATGATTATGTACAGGGAACACACACTCCTCTTAGCTCATGACAGATATGCATAAACTACACAAGTGATTCAACAGCAACCAGGAAGAAGCTCTGAGAAATCCCCTCGGCTATACCCTGCGGCCCTATCCTTTTTACATTTTAGTCATTTAGCAGAAATAGGGTTGAGTGCCTTGTTCAACGGCCCAATTAGAGATTTGTTTTAACAAGTCGGCTCTGGGATTTTAACCAGTGACATTTTGGTTCCTGGACCAGCGCTCTTAAAATCGCTAAGCTACCTATCACCACAGTAACGGAATTACGCTGAGACTCACTTTAAAATGTATGCTAAACAAAAAACATTGATTTCAAAGTTTAACAAACCATACAACTCTATGCACACTTGGAACAATTTACACAGAAAATAAATAAATAAACATTTACTGGAAACACAGTGCAGATGCAAATTTTGTGTTTTTGCAAAATGTCCCGTGGAAAATGTTAAAAGTAGACCTTGTGTATGATTAGTTCAACTTTGAAATCAATGCTTTTGGTTTGGTATACATTTTAAAGTGAAAAATATGAGAGTCTCAGTGTATTCTGTTACCATGGAATTGCCCAGTGCTAATTGGCACCAATGTGTAGCCTGCCCTATCATACCACTTGTTCACGGTTGCTACTGACGAATGGCCCTGGGTGTTCCAGACACAACAGCAGCAGACTTGATCAGAGAGATCCAGCCCACCACATGAAACAAAGTTCATGCTCCCGAGTGAAAGCAACTCAGTCTCCAAGCCGAGCCTTATAACACACTGCTGGTCATAAAACATGGATGGCCCCAGACAATGAGGCTCATCAACTAGGCCTAAGGCACGGTGAGGCCAACAGGAAACGGACCACTGACAACACACACATCCTAAAGAGAGAGAGAGAGCAAGATTGAAGATAACGCTGTCTGAGTGAGTACTCACCTCGAATGAGACAAACGCACACATCACTTAAGCAGTATTTCATTGTTCAGTAAGCATTTGTTAAGCAGGTCAGAGGTCCCCAACAGCCAGTAGACACATACCATTCTCCGTCAGAGAGGGTGAGACTGACAGGGAGGCTGAAACGAGACACCTTCCTGGAATGGGGGAGGTGGTCCTGATTGACACTCCACAGAAGAGCCAGTGTTTGCTTCGGTTAACCGTGAAGCCATTGTCAGCCCATCATAGGAAGAGTGGCGCGATTGGGTTTCCTATTGCTCTGAAACCCCCTCAACAGCTATTGTGCCCCACAGAACATGCAGGCTGATTATGCCCCAGCATACCTTTTCAATAAAATTCATAACACAAGGGGCCTTGTGTGAAGAGGGTCCAAATTATACAGTGATCGCCATGTCATGGTTTAGATTTACCATGAGAAAGATGCAACGCAATAAACACAGGCAATGTTGTCGCATGGGGCATGATCGCACATAGTTTGGCATGATCTGTGGGGTTGAAACCTAGCATTACAGCTTGGCTTCTGACCAGCCTCTCAAACTCCTTGACTGGAACTGTCGTCCGTCTAATAACAGGCTGTCACCAGCCAACTGAGACACTGGTCAACCTCCAGGTGAAACTCCACAGTCGGCAGCATGCTCTGGGTGTGGGCAGCTGTCAGAAAAGCCAGACCCCTAATATGTAGACTACACTCTGTGGCTTCAAGGCACTGAGCCAGTGTCAACATCATAAAACATGCCCATTATAGAGTGCCTTCAGGAAGTATTCATACCCCTTGACCTATTCCACATTTTGTTGTGTTAAAGCCTACATTAAAAATGTATTAAATCGAAAAGATTCTCACCCATCTACACACAATAACCCATAACGACAAAGTGAAAACATGTTTAAAATTTGTGCAAATTTATTGACAATGAAATACATAAATTAGATATTTCTGTAAGTATTCACACCTCTGAATCAACCTGTTAGAATCACCTTTGCCATCAATTACAGCTGTGAGTCTTTACGGGTAAGTCTCTAAGAGATTTGCATACCTGGACTGTACAATATTTTCACATGATTTATTGTTTTATTCTTCAAGCCCTGTCAGGTTCTAGACAGCCATTTTCAAGTCTCGTTATAGATATTCAAGTCGATTTAAGTCAAGACTGTAAGTAGGCCACTCAAGGTCGTCTCCCAGTGTCTGTTGGAAAGCAGACGGAACCAGGTTTTCCTCTAGGATTTGCCTTCTATAAAACACTGGAGTCCTTGCCGACGACAAGCATACCTATAATATTGTAGCAACCCGCACAGACAGCTGTGGGTTATGTGTTAGGCTAGTAGGTGGTTGTGTTGTACTTACCAGTACCCAGTGTTCACGGGGTCCAACATGCCAATCAACCTGCTATCTGCCAATCACGGGAATGCCTGGAATGTTCTGATGCTGGGCATCCTGGCGGTTGGCGGAGTGGCGTGGAGGGGGGTTGGGCAGGGGGGTGGAGCATTGGAAGTTAAGACCGGGTTTAGCCTTTGTTCTCTCTCTTACGTCTGGACTTCACAAGAGAAGGTTACGATTGGCTTGTGGGTTATCTTTCATTTATTTGGTGTGGGCTACGGCCAAACAGTAGCCTGTGTAAAGTTGGTTTAATTTCTTTGCCACATTTTTTGCAGTTGTACTTTAGTGCCTTACTGCAAACAGGATTCATGTTTTATAAAATTTGTATTCTGCACAGACACCCTTCTTTTCACTCTGTCATTTAAGTTAGTATTGTGGAGTAACTACAACATTGTTGATCCATCCTCAGTTTTCTCCTATCTTGGCTTCATGGTGAAATCCCTGAGTTGTTTCCTTCCTCTTCAGCAACTGAGTTAGGAAGGACACCTGTATCTTTGTAGTGACTAGGTGTACTGATACATTATACAAACTGTAATTAATAACTTCACCATGCTCAAAGGAATATTCAATGGCTGATCTCTTGTTTATCTACCAATAAGTGCCCTTCATTGCGAGGCATTGGCTTGAATCTGTATGAAATTGACAGCTCAACTGAGGAACCTTACAGATAATTGCATGTGTGGGGTACAGAGATGAGGGAGTCATTCGAAAATCATGTTAACCACTATTATTGCATACAGATTGAGCCCATGCAACTTCATATATGACTTGTTAAGCACATTTTTTGCCTCATTTAGGCTTGCCATAACAAACGAGTTGAATACTTGACTCAAGACAATTCAGCTTTTCATTTTTTATGAATTTGTAAACATTTCTAAAAACATAATTCCACTTTGACCTTATGTATGGGGTATTGTGTGTAGGCCAGTGACACAAAATCTCAATTGAATCCGTTTTAAAATCAGGCTGTAACACAACAACATGTGGAAAAAGTCAAGGGTGTGAATACTTTCTGAAGACACTGGATACATATAATTTCCCTGATGGTGGAAGTTCTTAGAATAACAGGACAGACATTATTGAGTGGGGGACTGGTGGTTGACAAGCTTTCATCAGCTTCCCTGCTGCCAGGCTGTGACACGATTTATGTGCAATAACAACGATACTGCTCACTCTGCACATTTTCAGCATTCTCATGGAGACTTTTTTCATGTCTGTGCTAGACAGGTCTTCATAAACACTCGACAGAACAGACATGTTAATGTAGGCCTTTTGAAGGTCAGCAGAACGTTTTATAACCCCATTTGAATACTTCTCATTAGTCATTAAAGCTACTCGGTCTCAAACCATTATTTTCCCACAAACATCCAACCCATTTGGTACATTAAAATGTTTGTTTCATAACGTTAATGACACAACCTAATGGACAGATAAGTCCAACTTTTATTTCTCGCATAGGCCTACAGGTTGCCAGCAGAGTATAAACAGTCTCATCCTACACCAGGCATCATGCTTAATAACTAGGCGATGATTTGTAAACAAATGAAAGTTACAGACAGCTTGGACTCACCTCGGTGGACGGCATGCTGACAACACCTGTTGATCTGCGCTTCTCCCTCAGCTTTCTTTTCTCTATCTGTCCTTTCCCCTTCCTGGCGCTTGGACCACTGTTTTTCTTCTCTTTGCCTTTACTGGGTGAGGGGCTCTCCTTGTCACTGCCATGGTCATTGCAGGCAGTGGGGCTGGACTCTTGTGGGGTGTAGGGCACTTTCTCCGGCTGCGGTGTCTTCTTCAGGGTACTCCCCGGTGTATCCGCTCCTCTGACGGCTGGTGTCGGGTGTGGTTCATCGTCAGGTCTCTTCAAGGCTGAGGAGGATGATGAGCGAGCCATGGGGTATGATGTCCCGCGATCCGGGTTGCCGTTGTTGTTAAGTTCGGTGCTCGAGGTAGCATTGCGCATCTCACTTTTGTTGCTGTGGCTCCCCAGGGACGCAGGGACAATACCACCAGTGCACGCGCCGGTGGCCGCAGCGATGTCCCCGAGCATTTTTGCCCTCATTTTCTCCCGTTTAGCCTTCCATTCCTCCAGAAAGTCTGTCTGTGCATTTGGTTTAAATCCACCCGTTGCCATGTTCCTTTTTGAATATGTGGATGTTTCACCAGTGGCTTTACTAAGTTTGTAAACTACGTTCCTTCAGCAGTGAATTTGTAATTTCCGTTTTTAAATCAGGTTACCGTGCAATCGTCCTTCGCTTCTAATGGCACCACATTACTCAAAACGACTCGGTCTACAGGTAATGGAGAATCACAGTTAGTGTAAATTTGGTACAAACTTCAATGAAACGACCTCATTTCGAAATTACTATCCGTGTGTAAAGTGTATCAAATTGTTTTTACAAACTAGCCTTCCCATATACAAACAGGGTTTGAACTATAACTCATAGCAAAGTTGGTGCTACAGTAGATAATCACAACAAGTCGATCATTTTTTGAAGTTATATTTTCTCCCCAAAAATGTTAAAGTAACTTATTGGAAATAACATGAATCACTTAGCGAACCATTATAACAGTGACATGCGTTTCTAATAAGACTCACCTGTTATTTTGCAGTGCTTTCGCTCTCTCAGGTGAACATTCCGTAGGAATGAATTGTAGCCTACTTCACTGCAAACTCGATGAGTCACATGCAACCTAGGGAACAGTGCGGCTCTGACTCAACTCCCTCTCCTGGGCTTCTCCGAACCCATACGAAGACTCACGAATACATACGAAATTAAATGGATTGAGCCTATTCCGTTACTAAAAATGTTTGCGTTGTACTTGCCGTGTCTAAACACCTTTCTTTGATATTTTAACGAAATGTTTTGTTTTTTTTACAGGTGGAAATAAACAAGAAAAAAAATGTCTCAGCCTAATCATAGACTATATAGTGTATATTCTTTTTAACCAATAGGCTGTATAGGTGGAGGTTGGTGAGAGGAGCTATAACAGTCTGACTACACCGCTAGCGTCACGTGCACGAGCATTGAAAAGTACATTTTAAAATCTATATTATTAAATTATTGCACCCACACTGCTCACGTGCGCCAACGAGTGTCTGCATTGCCAAGGGCTAACACGGAACCCAAACTGGCTGTGCGCGTGCGCCATCGTGCATAAGTTTATTTTGAAATGCACAAGGTCCTCTAGAGGCAGGACTTGGGAGAGGCAGGACTTGCAGCGCGATCTGCGTCACAAATATAACTGACTTCTATTTTAGCCCTTGGCAACGCAAGACGCTTGCGAGCAGTGTGGGTGCAATAATTTAATAATATAGATTTCTAAATGTATTTTGCACGAGACACGAGCGGTGTAGTCTGCATGTAAAATAGAAGTCAGTTCTATTTGTGACGCAGATCGCGCTGCAAGTCCTGCCTCTCCCATCTCCTCATTGGTTTATAGAAGCAGGTACCCACATGCCATCTCCTCATTGGATTTACCCATGTGGGTGATATAAAGATGAACGAGGTCAGTGGCGGTAAGGCGTTGGATGAGTCACCCAGCCCCAGAGCGCTTCAGAGGTGAACATTATTAATCAATCAATAACAAAACAGGCATACCAACCCACTACGTGGCTATGTGTGAGGGTCATGATGTAAGTGCATAGTTGTTTCCACACTTCCCATAAGAGCTGGTTGAAAATAACCCTAGGATGAGTGAGGGTGCCAGACTGATTCACAGTGATTTTTTAATATTTTATTTATTTAACTAGGCAATAACTAAATGACATTTTATTCAGTTAAGAACGAATTCTTATTTTGTAAATAATCTTATTTTGTCATTGTACTGGCCCAACACTCTAACCACTAGGCTACCTGCCACCCTTATATAGTGATGGTAATACAGCCATATGGATGAATGGGAGAAGGCTCACTCAGATATCCTAGCTGGGTTCAAACAAGACAGTGACCTTGACTGAACAGCCAGTATAGAGCCAATAGCACCTTTACCATTCACCAAACCAGATTAATTATGTAAATGCAGGGGGTGCTTACAGTGTAGGTTCTCTTGGGTTTGATTAGGTTCAGTTCAGTTTAAAATATTTTACAATCATACCAAACAGAACCTAGGAACCCACTATATTCACATAACAAGCTGTGATGATGTGAATACGGTCTGTGCTTATTTTCAGCTCTCTTGCAACATACTTTGGAAGCTGCCATATCTCCTGGAGTTATTTACCTTTTATTTAGTCCTTATTTTTATGGATCTCTGTTTAAGGAAATATACTGCTGCATCTGTTGCGGTGTAGCAATGAATGCAGAGCTCCAATAACTCTGGTTGACATTCCTAGCTATTCAATCTGTGTTCTCATTACCATTCCACTTCTCTGTGCAGCTCTTGCCTCCCTCTGAGGGCCCATTACTCCATCTCTACTCGCCCCAGACAAGCCCTAAACTTATAGGCTCTTGCTGTTTGAAACCTAATTTCATGCCGTGATAATGGCTCCATAGCTTAGCTGTGCTGCTGCACTGGGTTGGTTACTGCTGAAGGAGTGTGCTCAGGGTAGGTTTGCAGGAAGCTTTAGCCTGTTTCCTAAGGTTGCACTGGTGTTTAGGCAACATTGTCAATGTCCAGATATGTGTTCAATAACGACATGGCACACAGTCAGAGGACAGGTTTTTTTTTCTGACCATGTGACCTGACCAGGAAAAGCTCCAGTCCCTAGAAAACCTTATTTAAATTTTTTTTTTTAACTTTAGCAGGGAGTCCTATTGAGACCAAGGCCTCTTTTCCAAGGGAGCCCCTGCATGAACACAATTGATACAATGTGCAACATTGAAACATACAGTACAACATAATTAGTACATACAATATTACTAGCAATTTAAGAAGTAAAACACATTCCTCAACAATGAGGTCATCCATTAGCAATTGAACTACATTATACAATGTCTATATAATAATCTACTGTTTGTAAACTACATATATTAGACAGTATTGTACATGTGCTGAAATTATTTATTGGAGATAAAGGAGAAAAGTACCTAGGTGAAAGGAATTAGACACCTTTGTCTTAAAATAGTGGCTCATTTAAGGGTTGAGGTCACACTGCTGCATATTTAGCATTTTTCTGTCTGCTTTTTGGGAAGCTGAAATACGAGAGGGCAGTTGTTGTCGCTCACAGAGGCTCGCTCCATGCCAACACAAACTGTGCTCCTCTTTCAACTAAACCCCACTTAGCATTCCAATAATGCATTTCCCCTGGGAGAGATAACTGTGTGAACTCCCTTTCTGAATGTCTCACAGTGTTAAGTCTTATCTCTGGTGGGTTAAAGACATTCTGTAAAAGCAGTCTGGTACTTTCAATAAATGCCAAGATAACTTTTTCCTCCATGTTACACATAGCCCAGACTGCTCATTTCTGGTGGAGTTGTAGAAAAATACAGAGTGCAGTCGAACAGTAAAATCTTCATAGCCAGTAATCTCAAAACATAACATAATATCCAACATTTTTGGTTCCCAGTTTTTTATCCATCCCACAGTTATGCATTAAGTTAAAAGCCATGAGGTGGTCTATAAAAGGAAAATGATTTCCCTTTATTCAGTTTCAACTGGAGCTTTTTCTTGGATATAAACTTAGACTGAGTGGACAAAACATGACATAAACTGACCCGGTTAAAGCTATGATCCCTTATAGGGTTGTGCAACTCAGTATTAGGAAGGTGTTCTTAATGATTTGTACACTCTGTGTATATTGTACTAACTCTATGAAAACATTCACATTCCGAAGGGATACTCTCACCAAACGGCATCATCCCTCACACTACATAACCTTCCCTTATTTACCCATTTTGGGTCATAATACTTCATTTTATGGTCTAAGTCTGAGTCATTGTCTCCTTTCTATAAGTGACTGGACAATCAGACTCACAAAACAGACTGCACCAAACGCCTTACACGTCTTGTGAGTGTTTGACATACCAGAAGAGCTGAGGAGAATGCATATGCCTCTCAGTAGAATGAACAGCATTGCTGGCTGGCCCTCTGAAAGAAGCTTGGCCAGAGGCAGGAAGGAAGTGAGGCAGACGGACAACAGAGTCCTGGGTGAGACTTCCTCACACACTGAGAGAGTGAGGGAAGAGAGAGAGACTACCCCAAATGACATGCAAAGAAGTTGACTAGCCACATCAGAACCAGATCATTCTCTACTGAACCAAAGGCCCCAGTCAGGTTTAGGGTTGCCTGTACTCCTCTGGTGATGTGAACTCTGACTCTATGGATCCATTCGTCTCTCTCTCTCTGTCCAGTATGTGTAGGTCCGTTACCCCTCCTGTGCCCTCCAACGGCTTCTCATGCCATCTGCGGGGTGCCATCTGGTGAGTGTGATGTGGTGAGTGACTAAGTGGGACAGTTAGCCAACCTGTTCCATGTTCTGTACCACAGAGTCAGTACATCCCTCTGCTGATTGGCTTCTACTGTGGTTTAGCCAACAGGATGTCAGCTACAGATGATGCATCAGTAGATGTATCATAGCATCGTAGGCAGAGTGTGCATGAATCGATAGCCCTATTTCTGTCTTCCATTAGCATGTATCCTTCGTCCTCCTGATCTTGACCTGATTTAGTATATTTACACTTATAAGGTCTGATCACAGTCAGATCACAATGCGTCTTTTAATCATCTACACTAAAAATGTTGGCACAATCAGAGTGTGGACAAGATCAGGACAAAGGCTGCATGTTAGAACCATGTATAAACATGGCTAGAATAGGCTAATATGGTTAGCTGCATAAAAGTGGTGTTGTCTTGTCTGAACTTGCTTTGGTCTAATCCATTCCTATACCCTGAGTGTCTGAATAATATGTGGTATGTCTGCTGCAGTAAGGCTATGGTTATGACTCCCTGTTTGACACCTCAGTGAGAGGGAGCAGAGAGTATGAGGGTGGGAATGGCAACTCCCAATGTTTTGTAACCCCGTTCCCAACCTCCCTACTGTACTGTATGTGGGGAATGACAGCAGACACAGAGGCTATTTGAACACTTCCAAAGCACAATGTTCTTCTAATTGCTCCAATTAACACTGCGTTTTCATTAATCATGCATCCAACTCGTTTGAATTGTCCAATCGACAAGATCTGGGCTTCTGTAATGCGAGTATGGCACATGTTGTAACAGCCTGGTCAGCTATTGTACCATTGTCTGTCTGTGGAGCAGAGGGGCTTTGTTCACCCAGCGTGTCTGATACGGGTGGCAGAGAGCTTTGTGCTCGTCAGCTGTTCTGTTCTGCCTCTGTTAGTTAGCTCACACTCTGCAACTTCAGCAAAGAGCAGGACAGAGGAAAGGGAGATGAATAAGGCACAGACAGCGGTGGAAAAAATGAGGAGAGAAGGGAAGGGATCAGAACGCGGTGTACGACAGGAGCTGCTGTGGAGATCTAATTCCCCTCTCTGGGTGATTTCAAACCCAGAAAAGCACATAATCTTGTGGCAGAACAGTTGTCAGGAATCAAAGAATCAGGCTTCGCTACCAATCATAAGCAGCTTTTGAGTCTAAGCCCCCAGTGATTTGCTTTGAGCCTCAGTGAGGGAAAATTCTACCCTATCAAATACAACAGATGAAGTCTGCCTCTGATGAAATGTTTATGCTTCATTCTATTTACCTACTGAAATCTCAGGGAAACAGATAGGTTGTCATCTAAGTGTTTTCTGTCTGGTCCACAGGTTCACAGTGGAGATCAGGCAAAACAGAACACGTTCATCCTTTGCAGTGAGAAGAGCGATTCCAGCCCCTGTGTGTGTGTGTTATTAAACACACAGAAACCACTACAAACGTCCTCGAGATGTGTTTGGTTGGATCATAATGGTATCATCAGATACTAATAAGAACTCCACATACGCAGTTTCCTGACTATGTTTCTCAAACACTTGGTCTGTAATGCAAGCATATGACATTATGACAATTTCTGGTCTACAGTACCATTGTACTCTCTCCCTTGGGGATGCTGGGAAAGCAATGAATAGACTACACTAATTAAATCCATTTGTTTCTATAATTATCTCTGGTCATTTTCTAAACCTGGGAAGCTACCCAACTGATATTTTTCCCATTAGCTTTGCGCAAGGTCCTGAAGAAGACAATGTGTTTGAGGTAGCTATGGAGGAAAGTCCATATGGACTCCAGACACAGACCAGGCTCAGTCCCACTATCATTGTGCAAAAAGGAAATGGAAAAATACAAGTATTTTGCATGCTGACTCTTATCCCCAAAGTATTATCTAAGCTTGGAGTTGGTTCTTTGAAGAGCACCATTGGAGCAGGGCATTCTCTCTGCCAAGAGCAGTCAATGTAAATGATGAAATATGATTTATTAATAAGCAACTCCATCGGTTTTATTAGGGATATGTACTGACCACAGCAGTGAACTGTTGAAACTCTGGCTTGAGGTCTGATCCTCTAAGGTGGATGTAAGATCCTTTGTTCCCCATCCGATCCCTGGATCAATTTAACCCTGATTAAATAACTCTCACCAGTATCCATGACATTGGTTGCCACTGATATTGACCTTGTAGTGTATATTCTTGTGTGTATGTATTTTATATAACTTAGTATCACTGTATTGTTGAGAAGGAGCTTGCAAGAAGCAAGCATTTCACTATACTGTTTACACTGGCTGTATCCTGTGCATGTGACAAATCAACTCGGATTTGATTTGGGAGAGAGAAAAAGAAGAGGAGCAGACAAGAAAGTTTAAAACAATAGATGTCACATTCGATGGGATATTCCCAGCGGTGGTAAAAGTACCCAATCATCATACTTGAGTAAAAGTAAAGATAACTTAATAGTGTCATGACTGTCCTGATCAGGTCAGGTTACAGGAGACCACAACCCCATAGATTATCTCTCAACCCCAACAGAGGAGGAGAGATCTTGGGGTCTGAAGATGTGGGTTTTTTATGACCCCTCATCCCCTGTTAAATCTTAGGCCACACAACATTCCTCTGTCTCCTCAATATGGAGAACCAGCCTCAGAACATTAAACATTAAATAAAGGGACTTTGGAACAATGGTTTCCGTCAGCCACAATGGTGGTCATGACGATAGATGGAATATGAAAATGCATGTCATCTTTGTTTTGTTATTAAAGGTTAATAGATTGTTACAAAACATTGTAACGTCAACAGTTTACCTAGTATATGTTTGATGTTTATACATTGTACGTTGTGTGGAAAATGTCCAAATCAAAGAGAATGTTTTGGTAAAGATGAAATGTGAAGTTAGTTGTCTAAAATTGGATTTGAGTAAAATCTAGACCTTGCCCTTAACTTGGAACGCCAAGAAAATTGCCCTAAAGACGGTTACGCCCACTTCTGACCCGAGGGTATAAAACCTGTGAGTGAAGAATTTACAGATAAGACTAAGTGACCCAAGCTGCAGCAGAGGTCTAAAAAGTCAACAAACCCAAAACGGAAAACAAGTTTGAAGACAAAGAAATATTTTTCTACCCAAGCTACGGATGAGTAGCTGTGTCTAAGCGGATGAATTCAAGTCGAACCACCTAGCCTCCACTCCCCATTGAATTGTGGTATCTACACTGTTTCATTCCTACGCTGTGAGCTCTGAGCTACAGAGCTGTCTGTCCTCAGAAGAGCCCTTCCAGAGCAAGGGCGAGGGAACAGACTCCTAAGCCAAAGGACACTGACATTGTGAGGACAACCAAAGAGTTGCGCCGGAAAAGTGCGTCATTGAGCAGCCTGAGCGGTTCACGCGGAGAATCCACAGAGACCTTCCCCACGTAATTACATCATTATATTCTGGCCCATAAGAGTGGCAGTTTGGGGCAAGGCTAGGGTTAGAATAAGCATAGCTGACAAATTCACCCAAATGTATATTTCTCTCGTGTACTTTCTCTTTTTTTCTCTCTCTTTTAAATCCCAATTTTGGGTAACACGCGCCATAGTGTGTTGGCCCGTTATACTAAGTTCTAATTAATAGCCTAGAATGTGTTTTTGTGTATGTATATCTTTTATCACCATTTTTGCTTTCTAGTAAATAAATACTCAACTAAGATTGGTGTGGTACGAACTCATTGGTGAGACCCGGGTCCGTGCAGATTCCCGGATTATGCGACATTCAGAACGAGACTGTAGAGGTAACTGATTAATTAGCGGCTGTTGTAAAATCGATATTCTGATATTCTTTTAGTTAATTTGGGAAATAGAAACTCAATAAAACAAATTTTCCCATGGTGCCCCAGGTTAATGAGTTAATAATTGCTTGATTCAGTTAATCACGCAATTAGAAACCTTTAATCATTCGATGAGAAACAGTCTAATACAACGTCATGACAACAGAAAATGACTCAAGTAAAAGTGAACGTCACCAAGTAAAATACTACTTGAGTAAAAGTCTAAAAGTATTTGGTTTAAAACTTACAAGTAAAAGTATAAATCATTTCAAATTTCTTGTATTAAGCGTACCAGAAGGCACCATTTAATTTTTTATGACAGATAGCCAAGGGCACCAACACTCAGACATAGTTGAAGTCGGAAGTTTACATACACTTAAGTTAGAGTCATTAAAACTAATTTCTTGTTAACAAACTATAGTTTTGGCCAGTTTGTTAGGACATCTACTTTGTGCATGACACAAGTCATTTTTACAACAATTGTTTACAGACAGGATATTTCACTTATAATTCACTGTATCACAATTCCAGTGGGTCAGAAGTTTACATACACTAAGTTGACTGTGCCTTTAAACAGCTTGGACAAAATCAGAAAAGGATGTCATGTCTTTAGAAGCTTCTGAAGACTAATTGACATAATTTGAGTCAATTGGAGGTGTACCTGTGGATCTCTTTCAAGGCCTACCTTCAAACTCAGTGGCTCTTTGCTTGACATCATGGGAAAATCAAATTAAATCAGCCAAGACCTCAGAAAATAATTGTAGATCTCCACAAGTCTGGTTCATCCTTGGGAGCAATTTCCAAACGCCGGAATGTACCACGTTCATCTGCACAAACAATAGTACGCAAGTATAAACACCATGGGATCACGCAGCCGTCATACCGCTCAGGACGGAGACAAGTTCTATCTCCTAGAGATGATGCGAGAAGTGCAAATCAATCCCAGAACAACAGCAAAGGACCTTGTGAAGATGCTGGAGGAAACAAGTAAAAAAGTATTTATATCCACAGTAAAACAAGTCCTATATCGACATAACCTGAAAGGCCGCTCAGCAAGGAAGAAGCCTCCGCTCCAAAACCCCCATAAAAAAGCCAGACTATGGTTTGCAACTGCCCATGGGGACAAAGATCGTACTTTTTGGAGAAATATCCTCTGGTCTGTTGAAACAAAAATAGAACTGTTTGGCCATAATGACCATCGTTATGTTTGGAGGAAAAAGGGGGAGGCCTGCAAGCCAAAGAACACAATCCCAACCGTGAAGCACGGTGGTGGCAGCATCATGTTGTGGGGGTGCTTTGCTGCAGGAGGGACTGGTGCACTTCACAAAATAGATGGCTTCATGAGGAAGGAACATTATGTGGATATATTGAAGCAACATCTCAAGACATCAGTCAGGAAGTTGAAGCTTGGACGCAAATGGGTCTTCCAAATGGACAATGACCCCAAGCATACTTCCAAAGTTGTGGGGAAATGGCTTAAGGACAACAAAGTCAATGTATTGAAGTGGCCATCACAAAGCCCTGACCTCAATCCTTTAGAAAATGTGTGGGCAGAATTGAAAAAGCATGTGTGAGCAAGGAGGCCTACAAATCTGACTCAGATACACCAGCTCTGTCAGGAAGAATGGGCCAAAATTCACCCAACTTATTGTGCTACCAGAGACGTTTGACTCAAGTTAAACAATTTAAAGGCAATACTACCAAATACTAATTGAGTTTATGTAAACTTCTGACCCACTGGGAATGTGATGAAATAAATAAAAGCTGAAATAAACCATTCTCTCTATTATTATTCTTACATTTCACATTTTTAAAATAAAGTGGTGAACCTAACTGACCTAAAACAGGGAATTTTTACTAGGATTAAATGTCAGGAATTGTCAAAAACTGAGTTTAAATGTATTTGGCTAAGGTGTATGTAAACTGCCAACTTCAACTGTAACTCAGACATAATTTTCAAATTAATCGTGTGTGTTTAGTGAGTCTGCCAGATCAGAGTTAGAGGGATGTTCTATTTAATAAGTGTTAATTAGACAATTTTCCTGTCCTGCTAAGCATTCAAAATGTAACGTGTACATTAGGGTATCAGGGAAAATGTAGGGAGTAAAAAGTACATTATTTTCTTTAGGAATGTAGTGAAGTAAAAGTAATTAAAAATAGAAATAGTAAAAAAAATAAAAAATATATAAAAAAATGCCCCCAAAAAACGACTTAAGTAGTACTTTACACTATTTCAACTTAAGTACTTTACACCACTGGAGATTCCATAGTCTAGCATGGTATGAGTTGCAGTGGCCTCTATACCGTACCATGCATATGAGTACAAAGCATTGTATTATCGACATAACCTTACCTCCTTTAAGCTTTGGTTCTGTGTACTCGTCCTCAACCACGGCATAGCGGAAAAGTTATATTTGTCACAAAGTGTTTAACAGCAACCCAACCTTGAGGAAGAGCATCTTATTTTAAGAAGGGACTCGGGGCTATGCTCAGCCCCTCTGCTGGCTTACTTCCCTAGGACTGGTCCATCTCTCACTCGCCCCAGTTTCCATCAACTATACAATTAAGCACATGATGGCACGCATAAACACACAGATGTTACTGTAATATTTGAACATTCAATTGTGTCAACCAGACCACCCACAGCCCTCTATGTTCATAGATATCAGAAATGTAGAGGGGTAGGTATAGCCAATGACTTGCTTTCTGCAAGTGGCCATAACACACTGCATCCCCTGGTGGCGCCACCAGCCTAGTTAAGTTGATGTTAGGCAGTTCCGCAACCCTGAAGTAGTTTGACATTTATTGTCATGTGTCTTGTCCTGGAGGCAGAAATGAGCAATATCCCCTTAGACAGGCCAGTTTCAAAGTCAAAATTGGATATATTGAAAACAAAAATGACCTTTTAGGTCTTCATCTAAGGTTAGCCATTAGGGTTAGCAATGTGGTTAAGGTTCAAATCTGATTTTATGACTTTGTGGCTGTGCCAGTTAGTGAACTTGGCAGAGCTGCCTCCAGAACAAGATTCATGACAAAAAACACGAGCCTAAAAATAATCTATAGGCCAGGAGAAACTAATCCATGATTGACATGGGTCTAAATCACATCCCTATTATTGCAGGTGAAACAAACTGACCTGAGGTGGATGTAGGCCTAGAGGAGCATAGTTGTTGGGCTCTCCCCGGCTGAGCTGGGTGTTTCCATTCAATGTGTGTTAAAACAAACTGACCTGAGGTGGTGGTGGATGTAGGCCTAGAGGAGCATGGTTGTTGGGCTCTCCCCGGCTGAGCTGGGTGTTTCCATTCAATGTGTGTTAAAACAAACTGACCTGAGGTGGTGGTGGATGTAGGCCTAGAGGAGCATGGTTGTTGGGCTCTCCCCGGCTGAGCTGGGTGTTTCCATTCAATGTGTGTTAAAACAAACTGACCTGAGGTGGTGGTGGATGTAGGCCTAGAGGAGCATGGTTGTTGGGCTCTCCCCGGCTGAGCTGGGTGTTTCCATTCAATGTGTGTTAAAACAAACTGACCTGAGGTGGTGGTGGATGTAGGCCTAGAGGAGCATGGTTGTTGGGCTCTCCCCGGCTGAGCTGGGTGTTTCCATTCAATGTGTGTTAAAACAAACTGACCTGAGGTGGTGGTGGATGTAGGCCTAGAGGAGCATGGTTGTTGGGCTCTCCCCGGCTGAGCTGGGTGTTTCCATTCAATGTGTGTTAAAACAAACTGACCTGAGGTGGTGGTGGATGTAGGCCTAGAGGAGCATGGTTGGGCTCTCCCCAGCTGAGCTGGGTGTTTCCATTCAATGTGTGTTAAAACAAACTGACCTGAGGTGGTGGTGGATGTAGGCCTAGAGGAGCATGGTTGGGCTGTCCCCAGCTGAGCTGGGTGTTTCCATTCAATGTGTGTTAAAACAAACTGACCTGAGGTGGTGGTGGATGTAGGCCTAGAGGAGCATGGTTGTTGGGCTCTCCCCGGCTGAGCTGGGTGTTTCCATTCAATGTGGGTTAAAACAAACTGACCTGAGGTGGTGGTGGATGTAGGCCTAGAGGAGCATTGTTGTTGGGCTCTCCCCGGCTGAGCTGGGTGTTTCCATTCAATGTGGGTTAAAACAAACTTGAACTTTTACTTGGTACACATGAATAGGAATGAGTAGACGTTGTTATTTCTAAAAACATGTACACTCGTTTGTTATAAACAAAATACCGGTAGCAGTTTTGACAGAGATACTAACATGGCTAATATAGCCCTCTATGTTTGTCGATATCATAACTGTAGAGGGTAGTAGGTATGGCATGACTTACTTTCTGCAAGCAGCCATAACACACTGCATCCACCAGGGGATGCCATCAGCCTAATTTTGTAATAATATATATATATATATTATTATTTTCTCTCTCTCTAATTTTGTAATAATGTTCTTATTCGAATTTCAGTTATCTTCCACATTGACAACAAAAAGATAAAACAACAACTACAATAAATTAAGAAAAAACAAACAGAAGAAAATGAAATACTAAAACGCAGTTTAAATAGAGTAATTAGGCCCAATACATGGAACATACAGTATAATCATGAGACAAATAAACAACAAACTGCCTGCTGTCTGACAAAATCACTATTTCAATAGTTCTTAAAAATAGATAAAGCATACTTTTAAGACTGCTGAATAACAACTATCAATCAATTATACTGAGGTTTTTTAATTTTATATCTCGGGTAGAGATACTGTACCTAAGCAACTGCTCTCTATCTCTCTTCTGTGCTAGAGATGGTAGCGACAACAAGACATTCCACATCCATTTTTTTCCCGGATCTGGACCACTATGGTCTACTCATTGCCCCGTGCCCGAGTAGGGGGTGCCCAAGAGACTGTAGGGACAGCATTCAAGATGAATGTTCGTATACACCACTTCATGGGGCATGCCATCTTTCTAGATCCAGTTTTACTGGGATTACTACGCCTGCGCACTAGCACTCAGTGCACACAAGGAGCAGTGACGATGTCATCACGTTATCCAAAAACATGACAGACATTGGACGAATATAAAATTGTAATATCTTCGGCTGTGAGTGAAAGCCAAAGATGTAAAAAATGTATTCGTCCAATGTCTGTCATGTTTTTGGATAACGTGATCACATTGTCACGGCTCCTTGTGTGCACTGAGTGCTAGTGCGCAGGCGTTGTAATCCCAGTAAAACTGGCTCTAGAAAGATGGCATGCCCCATGAAGTGGCGTATATGAACGTCCATCTTGGATGCTGTCTCTACAGTCTCTTGTGACAAGGTAGGGTTGGTATACAGAAGATTTGGTAAAAGACCAAGTCCATATTAGGGCAAGAACAGCTCAAATAAGCAAAGAGAAACGACAGTCCATCATTACTTTAAGACATGAAGGTCAATTAATTGGACGGCCAAAGAAGAAGCACGAAGCTTAAAAGTTACCACCGTTTCATTAAAACTACAACTCCCACCAGCTGAATATCTCACTTTCTCGGGGGCATTTTCTACAAGTACTGGCAGTCAGTAAAAAAAAAGCGGCCTGTAACTAATGGGTTCTTACCATACTGTAAGTCCTCAGTTCAAACAGGCACACTAACACCGGGTGGCAAAGTTGTGTTTTTATACTCTGTCACACCATTATCATTATATTACATGGCATTTAATAGTGGAACTGATTTATAATCAAGTGATTGCTCAATCTGTACAACATTTTACAAATTATGAATTTCTTATTTACCTTGCAATTATAATCATAAGGTGACAGCCAAGTATATTGTCACCCTTGCACTTTTCTTCAAATAAGTTGAAATTAAAATATATATATATATATATTTTGGTCTCCACAACATTTTGGATCGTCAACATTGCATTTTTTTTTAAACTTAAATGTACCATTTTATTTGATACTTGTTTGCACAGACAAACTTGGTTGAACAGACAAGTGAACTGCAAAACAAGCAACTTATTTTAAAAGATATAGAGAATTACTTAAGAAAAGTGCAAGGCTGTCAATCAATAGAGATGGAAAGAGGCCTTATTTTTGGGCTTGGCTGCTGCCGTTTAAGTAGTACATTCGCTTCTTTTATGTTTGAAAAAAGTGTCAAACTAATATCAAACACAGTACAGTATCAAGAAAGGCAGAAACAACTTCTCCAATAGAAAGACTAGATCACACTTGTAGTCGATGTCATGGCGACGTTGGCTAGCTAAGCTCATGCGCAGAAACACGTCATCGGGTCTAACGGTCTTGTTGTGCGAACTGTGCATGTGCACTGACAAATCAAAGGCACTCCTTCGATATAAAGTTGCTTTTGACCTAAATTAAAACATTTCAGTTATCACTTTCACGAGGTTGGAGTCATAACATGTCCATCTACTTAAGACATTGGCTCGACTCTAGGTTGTGCCTCTATATTTACAGATAATTAACAACTAAGGAAGACTTTCTCAATTCTCCCATTGACTCATACCAAATGCCTTTTATAAAACATATTTGACACAAGTATGACACATCGCCGAAAATTAGAAAAATCTCAATTGAACTAGCCTTCTCCTTCTGCCTTGATAGCATGCCGGAGCGTGCCTGTTTGAACTGAGGATTTACAGTATGGTTACCATACTGTTACCATACTGTAAATCCTCAGTTCAAACAGGCACGCTCCGGCATGCTATCAACCCATTAGTTACAGGCCGTTTTTTTTTACTGACTGCCAGTACTTTTAGAAAATGCCCCCCAAAAAGTGGAGAACGTGAGATATTCAGCTGGTGGGAGTTGTATAGTTCTAACGAAACGGTGATAACTTTTCAGCTTCGTGCATCTTCTTTGTCCGTCCAATTGATTGACCTTCATGTCTTAAAGTAATGATGGACTGTCGTTTCTCTTTGCTTATTTGAGCTGTTCTTGCCATAATATGGACTTGGTATTTTACCAAATAGGGCTATCTTCTGTATACCAACCCTACCTTGTCACAAGAGACTGTAGAGACAGCATCCAAGAAAGACGTTCATATATGTCATTTCATGAGGTTTGCCATCTTTCTAGAGCCAGTTTTACTGGGATTACTACGCCTGCGCACTAGCACTCAGTGCACACAAGGAGAAGTGACGATGTCATCACGTTATCCAAAAACATGACATTGGACTTATAAAATTCTTATATCTTTGGCTTTCACTCATAGCCAAAGATATTACAATTTTATAATTGTCCAATTTATTTGAAGAAAAGTGCAAGGGTGCCAATATACTGTATGATTATAATAGCAATGTAAATAAGAAATTAATTATTTGAAAAATGTTGTAAAATCACTTTATTATAAATCAGTTCCATTATTAAATGTCATGTAATATAATGATAATGGTGTGACAGAGTATAAAACACAACTTTGCCATCCAATGAAAAAAAAATAGGTATTTCTGTGGCATGATTCTCACAGCAAATTCTTTAAAGTAACTGTCCAGTGAAAATCTTGTTTTATTTTTTTATCTAATTTGTAAAGCTCATTCTGTTTGCTAATACCCAAATAATGTCGTTGACTCTTAATTTACGGTAGGACCTTTTTTATTTTATGAGCAGTACATTTTGCCAATATTTTAGCATGGTGGGGTGACTCCAATTTTTTTAAACAGACTGGCTCTTTTACTGCCCCCCTTGCTCCTGCTTCAGTAGGAGAGAGATCAGTCTCTCATTTTGTGTGTCTAATAGTTTATATACGAGTAATTAAAACATGACATTAATTGATCTTTCAGTAGTTCATAAAAAGCCTATCTCTATTGGAATGCCATCGAGGCCAGGCATTTTCCCCGTCTGAAAGTAATAAATTGCCAACCATACTTAGTCCTGTGAAATTAGGCCTTCACAATATATTTTTGTGTAGCAGATAGTCTAACATGATTTTTGGGGAAACGTACAGTACCAGTTAAGAGTTTGGACACACCTACTCATTCAAGGGTTTTTCTTTTTTTAAACTATTTTCTACATTGTAGAATAATAGTGAAGACATCAAAACTATGAAACAACACATTCTGGAATCATGTAGTAACCAAAAAAGTGTTAAACAAATCAAAATATGTTTTATATTTAAGATTCAAAGTAGCCACCCTTTGCTTTGATGACTGCTTGGCACACTTGGCATTCTCTCAACCAAATGCATGAGGAATGCTTTTCCAACCGTCTTGAAGGAGTTCCCACATATGCTGAGAACTTGTTGGCTGCTTTTCCTTCACTCTGCGGTCCAACTCATCCCAAACCATCTCAATTTGGTTGAGGTCGGGTGATTGTGGAGGCCAGGTCATCTGATGCAGCACTTCCCTTCTTGGTCAAATAGCCCTTACACAGCCTGGTGGTGTGTTGGGTCATTGTCCTGTTGAAAACAAATGATAGTCCCACTAAGCGCTAACCAGATGGGATGGCATATTGCTGCAGAATGCTGTGGTAGCCATGCTGGTTAGTTGTGCCTTGAACTCTAAATAAATCACTGACAGTGTCACCAGCAAAGCATCCCCACACCATCACACATTCTCCATGCTTCACGGTGGGAACCACACATGCAGAGGTCACCCGTTCACCTATTCTGTCTCACAAAGACATAGCGGTTGGAACCAAAAATCTCAAATTTGGACTCATCTGACCAAAGGGAAGATTTCCACCACTCTAATGTCCATTGCTCATGTTTCTTGGCCCAAGCAAGTCTCTCCATATTATTGGTGTCCTTTAGTAGTGGTTTCTTTGCAGTAATCGACCATGAAGGCTTGATTCACGCAGTCACCTCTGAACAGTTGATGTTGAGATGTGTCTGTTACTTGAACTCTGTAAAGCATTTATTTGGGCTGCAATCTGAGGTGCAGTTAAATCTAATGAACTTATCCTCTGCAGCAGAGGTAACTCTGGGTCTTCCTTTCCTGTGGCGTTCCTCATGAGAGCCAGTTTCATCATAGAGCTTGATGGTTTTTGCGACTGCACTTCAAGAAACTTTCAAAGTTCTTGAAATTTTACCAATTGACTGACCATGTCTAAAGTAATGATGGACTGTCTTTTCTCTTTCCTTATTTGAGGTGTTTATGCCATAATATGGACTTGGTCTTTTACCAAAGAGGGCTATCTTCTGTATACCACCACTACCTTGTCACAACACAACTGATTGCCTTGAACGCATTAAGAAGGAAAGAAATTCCACAAATGTACTTTTAACAAGGCACACCTGTTAATTGAAATGCATTCCAGGTGACTACCTCATGAAGCTGGTTGAGAGAATGCCAAGAGTATGCAAAGCTGTCAGCAAGGCAAAGGGTGGCTACTTTGAATAAAACATATTTTGATTTGTTTTATACTGTTGGTTACTACATAATTAAATATGTGTTGTTTCATAGTTTTGATGTCTTCACTATTATTCTACAAGGTACAAAATAGTAAAAATAAAGAAAAACCCTTGAATGAGTAGGTGTGTCCAAACTTTTGACTGGTACTGTATATCACAAAACTCATCATCAACTCAGGTTGGAGGACCTTCCTCATTCAGAATCTCCTTTGGTGAGAAGGATTTCTCCATCGTTTGTAACTTTTTTCTGTAGGTTCTTTTTGGTCGGGTTACTATATTGAATTTGCTCTGGGGAAAAAAAATAATAATAAACTCGGTCTTTCCTGAATAAATTCCTCAATCTCCTTTTGTTTTGTGTGTAGATTATTCAGGGATTCTGTAGTACATTCAACACCGTTGATGTGTAATGTTAGATGTTCTATTTCTGTTGAAATTCTTTTCTCTGTTGACCGATACCGTTTTAGGGATGAACATTGAATTGAATGGCTTCTAAAGGTACAATAATTGGGTCCACTGAACCAGTATTGTGCAAGAAAAAGTCTGTTAAGAATTCCTTACTTCGTGTTAAGAAAGTAGTGTCAGTCAATAAACCCTGGTTAAATTTCCAATATGCCCGCCCTCGTGGAAAGTCTGTCATACTTATATGGAGGGATACTGTATAAATTGATGATCTGATCACATTCAATCCTCAATAAATGGACAGATACTTTGAAACATCTGACAACAAACAAATATAAAACAACTTAAAAATATACTGTACAGTGAGCTATTTTATAGATATACTGTATCACAACATTCCGATCTCAGTCCATTGCTCAGCAGATCTTCATGACGAGCCAATTCCAACAAGTAGTGCCACCAAAAAGGCTATATTTCCAAGGAAAAACAAGACCAGCAGTAACAACTCCATTCTTGTCTGGGGGAGAAATGAAAAGTCAAGTACAGCCGTGGCAGACAAATTAGTTGTTAAGAATGAGTCACTTTTCTAATTCACTGACACAATAAGTACATTTAAATGTGTGGGATTAAATGGTGGGAATCAGCGTACCGATTCAGAAGCACTCTCTGCATGATCTAGAAGAACAACCAAAGTTATTGAAGTATTTGAAAAGAAAATAGAAACCTGCACACCTCTCTTGCTTGTATCACTTTGCTTATTCAAGGCCTCTTGTCCTTCGTCAGAGCTTTTGACGTAGTCCAAGAGGCCGACAAAGGTTATATGTGGCAGATCCACAATGTGAGGTTATTCAATATTATAGGGGGGCTATATATCATAAACCTGCATTTAACAAAATTAAGATCGATATCATTATGTATTTGATCTCACCATTGAGCTTCCAGCGCATGTGGAGTTCTAGCAGGATGTACAGCGTTGCCTCCCATCCAACAAACCCACCCATCACCTTCAGAAGCCAACTATCCTCAGAGGTGCTAAAATACGACAGCCCAGTGAAGATGGCTGCCACTGGAAGATAATGTCAACACAATTACTAACATGGTAGTAGTGCAACAGCAAACATGTTTGACAGATATTGGCTGAGAAGATACGGTACTTTGTACTATGCTAATAAAATCGAACAAAAATAATGTCATGATCACAGTTCCTTACCAGCTAAAACTTTTATTGCCACTGCATTCAAAGCATGCGACCAATTGAAGAGGAATCGCCTGCGAGAAAACACAAATATAATACATTACCTTGAGAAAACAAGCCACTTTTGGATTTACATACACATGAGCAAACTGACATACACTAGGTATGAGTCTGTATCCCTTACCAGTGATGATGAGGTCCACATCGGAACATGGCAGCGATAGGCTGGAAGAAGGCCAGGATCATAACGATGCAGCCCAACACAGGATGGGCTCCCTATAAACAAACTGGGCTAATAAACTGTCTCTCATAACTATTTCAATTATCGGAGCCTTCCATAATAGAGTAGGTTTCATAAAACTGTAGACGGCACAGCATTTGTCAGATAGGTCTGTTTGTTTTAAATAACAATCGGCGCGCAGTAAAGGTTTATGATACATACCCCACTCCAGCCTCCAACTTCTGAGAAGGCCAAAATGAAGGCGATGATGGTGGCGGCAACAGTGAGTGTCATAAGAGACACGTGCGCCTGAGGAACATGCCAAGAGTACAGATTATATGACATTATTATTTGGAACTAAAAACATTACTAATGTTTATGTTCATAATCTTATATATATATTTTTCTTATTGTTGTTGTATTGTCAAGAAGGAACCTGCAAGTCAGCATTTTGTTGGACAGTGTATACCATGTGTATCCTGTACATTCGACTAATAAAACTTGAAACGTGATGGACGTCAGTCTGCTTGCTTAATTAACAGTATAGCTTCCTCGCCTGCTTGACACACTCTCCCAGTCACGCTATATGTGGAAAAGGCACCAATTCGATAGCAGTGAAAACATTTGAAGTACAATCTAACTTACGGTACAATCTAATTTTGTTACACTTACACATTAGGGACAGTATTATAGAAACTCACCAGAAACCAAACATCTTTTCCAAAATAATGTTTCCCCTTGGCCACACCTTTCAGATACCTGGCTATGATCATTCCCAAACTACCCGTGGTCATCCACGCTATCAACATCAGGGAACCTGAAGCACAACAGGATAATAAATCAATAATCCATAATCAATACACAAATCTATAAGCTTGTATATGTAGTTATAATCAGTGTATTACCGTATAACAATTTGTTCGAGGTTATGCATGCAAACTTCTCACTAAGGAAACGGCAACCTTACCATGTGCTTTAATAATAGGTGGCTCTTTTTCACTTGTAACAACTTGAGGACTTGAAATGTCAACTTTAGTGTCACTGATGAAGGTGCCAGTATGAAAGCCGATTGTCCCTGTCAAAGTCAACCGAAAAGTGAAATGGAAGAGAAATAGAATGAAATGATATTATGAAACATATGACTGCTTGACTGAAGCAGACCGCTTTCTTCATCAGTACCAGGCCCACAATATTTGAATCCTTATTAGATAACAGGAAGTATTAGATAAGAGGAAGTATTGATAAAATATCTCAGAGTAGGAGTGCTGATTTAAGATCCCATCTTCCATGTCCATGTAATGTCACTCATTATTATCTAAAGATGTCATAGCACTATGTAAATAAAATGACAGAGGGATACACCCACTTCCTCTGTATCAGTACTGGTGCTACTATGCTGTAAGCTTTTGGCTCATACTGTACCATTATTGGAGGGCCCGTGAACGATCATGAGATAGTAGAGGGAACTGGATCCTCCGGATCGCTGAGTTGAAATGGGGTTCCTAGTCGTGAAGGAACAGCTAATGATACTATTATTCACTGAGGATGTAACATCAGAAACATTTCCCTAGAAAAGGACAAGCAAGAGACATTTGAGTCATTACTTTGATTGTTTTGCGAGTCATTGTAGCATCAGGGTTGGGGGTACATTCCATTTCAAATCAGTCAAAATCAGAACTTTAATTCCAGTCCATATTCCAATTTATATCATCCTCTTTGCGTTTCATATGTCATAATAGCAAGCAATTACCAGAGGAAGTATGTCCGGTATCTTCCTTCCTGTTGAAAAGGCGTGTTGCAATCGGATGAGCCCGCCACTGTCCCGTCCACAAATATAAATGTCATCATTTCCCTTATGTGATGTAAAGGAAAACAGATTATGAGAGGAACACAATCAACCCTGCCACAGGCTACTTGAAGGTGTAGGGTACAATAAACAAAAATTCATAAAATAAAAATAGCACACTGTTGAATGCTCCTGCAGTTTATAGGCTGCCTTTCAACTGTCCTCATACAATCCCTCTTCGTGGTAAAAAAAAAAACTTGTTCACCGTTTTCATTGAAGTGAAAGTATCTGGACGAGTGCCTCGAAATTTAAATAAGCATATTGAATTGCAGGAGGTGCATGCACTACTTCAGAAAAGGCTACATTACCATCCTCTGGTCATCTGAGAAGCCGATGGCGATGTAGCCATCAGAAGGGCCGGTCATCTCCAACTGGACGGCTGTATCACCGGGAGAAGTCATAGCAGACAGGAAGTAACAGTCTGGGCTGACCCCAGGGTCACAGTTCAGAGGTTGGCTGAAACAGACCTTAGTGCTGCCACATCCAGTGCTGGTGTTGGACAACTATTACAAACATATTCAACGTTATTGTAAAGCACTTTGGGACAACTGATGTCAAAATAAATGTTATTGTTTGTTTGAAAATGTAATATGACAATATTGTCTGAGAGTGAGCAGCAGGTAGCCTAGCGGTTAGAGCGTTGGGCCAGTAACTGAAAGGTTGCTAGTTCGAATCCCTGACCCGACAAGGTGAAAAATCTGTTGATCTGCCTTTGAGCAAGGCACTTAACCCTAATTGCTAAAGGGTCGCCGTCAATGACCCCACTCTCAGGGGGAGTTGGGAAAATGCAAAAAACACATTTCCATTTCTCACCTCACGCTCGTACAGGTTACCCACTTCTACATGCAATGAAACAGGACGAATACAGATATTCCCCTTTGATAGACTATCAATTACACTTGTGATACATTGTTAAGACAAGTTTATGTTTTAGATAAAAACATATCTGTACTATTATCTATTACCATAAGTACTAAGGATTTCAATGGAAATACTAGGTACGTCTACATGCACACTAATAATTCGATATTAAACTGATTATGGCAGTAGGCCGAGTATGGCATTAGTCATGTAAACAACTTACTCTGCTTATCTTAATTGGCATAAGTTCATAATCTAAGTAAGCATACGCTGATTAAAACATCTGGTTTCTGAGCAACCTTTAGAATTATTAGGACGTGTACACTCTTAGAAAAAAAGTGGTCCAAAAGCGTTCTGCAGCTGTCCCCATAGAAGGGGACTAAGGTTCCAGGGAAGAACTCTTTTCCGTTCTATGTAGAACCCTCTGTGAAAAGGGTTCTACATGGAACCCAAAATGATTCTACATGGAACCAAAAGGGGTTCTTCAAAGGGTTCTCCTGTGGGGACAGCCGAATAACCCTTAAGGGTAAACACTTTAATCGTAGTTCCAGGGTGTATTTGATCTGCGCATGTGATAAAACCAGCAGTGCAAGCCTCCCTCCTTTGCACGAGTGAAGGGAGTTAAAAATGTCAGAAGTCAGAATCAAATTAGGCTTCCCAAAAATAACATGGTGGCAATTTTCCCATCAGTAGCCTGATTTCGTGTCCATATAAACAGGATTATTAGGGAAATCATTCTTCTTGCAAAGCATGCAAATGTTTTAATCAAATTATTATATTAATCTGAATATGCACAATAATCGTATTATTGTGTGCATGTAATCATACTCACTTCTGAGGATGAGGCGAAGGAGGAGGTAGAGGTGATGGATATGGATTTGCTGTTAGTTAGGGGTGCAGCAGCGATGTTGTATGTGACTGGAGAACTTCTCACTCCAACCCAGAAGGTGGAGTAATCTTTTACAAAGGATGCACTGTAAAAATGGCATGGCAGAACATATAGTAAAGCAATGTAATAACATTAAGGGACGGATTTTCCATTGAAAGTGCGTTTTAGCTGAGAACGAGGCTTATTCTGTGTACCGGAAACCGGGCCCCAGGCTATAAGACGTGAACATTCTGCTTCACGAGCTAGGGGATATTGGATGGGTGAATCACCTGAATTGGATGGAGTTTAGGTTGCCTGATATGGGGGCCCTCCATATTCCCTGGATGGAGGATTTAGGTGAATCTGATGTGTGAGAAACTGCAGAATTCTGAGAAAAGGAGAAAAAAAAAAGGATCCATTAAGATTGTTTTATTCAGATGCAACAGGGTGATTCCATGCCAGGGAGACCCAAAGATATTTTGGGTTTCTGAGATTGTTCTGGCTATTCTCACGTATAGCCTTAATCTAAAATGTATTAAATTAAATGTTTTCATTGTCAATCTACACCCAATACCCCATAATGACAAAGTGAAAACAGGTTTTTAGAAACACCTTATTTACATAAGTATACAGAGCTTTTTCCATGGAGCCTCTAAATTGAGTTAAGGTGCATCCTGTTTCCATTGATAACCCTTGAGATGTTTCTACAACTTGATTGGAGTCCACCTGTGGTGAATTCAATTAATTGGACATGATTTGGAAAGGCACACACCTGGCTATATAAGGTCCAACAATTGACATTGCATGTCAGAGCAAAAACCAAGCCATTAAGTCTAAGGAATTGTCCGTAGAGCTCCGAGACAGGATTGTGTCTAGGGAAGGGTACCAAAACATTTCTGCAGCATTGAAGGTCCCCAAGAACACATTGGCTTCCATCATTCTTAAATGGAAGACGTTTGGAATAACCAAGACTTCTCAGTCTACTTGCCCCAGGAAATAGGGGAACCCTTAAGGTGCCTGCTACAATCAGGTTTCTGAGTTGTACCTGGTTACATTCAGGAAGAAGAAAAAAATCGCCCCACCACTCTGGGACCTGTGGTGCCACCTTTTGAGTTATGATACATTTTATGAGCACCACCAACACAGTGAATGGGAAAATGGATTCAAATGGAACTTATAAAGGTCGGCGGAACTGTTCCCACCTGAGATTCAGGCAGTATACATACAGTACCAGTCAAAGGTTTGGACACACCTACTTATTCAAGGGTTTTCTGTATTTTTACTATTATCTACATTGTAGAATAACAGTGAAGACATCAAAAGTATGAAATAACACATATGGAATCATGTCGCAACCAAAGAAGTGTTAAACAAATCAAAATATGTTTTATATTTGAGATTATTCAAAGTAGCCACCCTTTACCTTGATGACAGCTTTGCACACTCTTGGAACTCTTTCTGGAATGCATTAACAGGTGTGCCTTGTTAAAAGTTTAACAAGGCACACCTGTACACTCTTGGAACTCTTTCTGGAATGAATAGCAGGTGTGCCTTGTTAAAAGTTGTTAAAGGTTTCCTTCTTAATGCATTTGAACCAATCAGCTTTGTTGTGACAAGGTAGGGGTGGTATACAGAAGATAGCCCTATTTGATAAAAGATTTACCTAGTTAAATAAAGGTGAAATAAAATGTAAAAAATTAAACTTAGCCTGAACACCCGATGTTGTATTGCATAGAATTCTAATCTGGGCAGATATGTGCATTTGTTTGAGTAAAGTTCTCTCTCACGACCTCTACCAACCAGAATGATGAATAAAATGATACTTTACCAGTTGTCCGTGAGGTTGGTCATTTAGCAGGTAAGAATGTGACATCAAATATCCACAGAGTAGTGTTATCAACCTGACCTTCAGTATGCTGGTCTGTATTTAATTTGTATTTACATTTTTTATTTCCAATACTGATGCAATTCACATGTGACAAACACTTGCCCAATATGGCCGAGCCTAGCCGAACTTCAGAGGAAACGTTCCCTTTGTCGACTACATTCAGCTATTGTTTACATATTGTGCATTGCGCGCAATGCATCAACAGATTGAAAATACAAGCGATAGAACCTACCTGCGCCGCAAACATTTGCGTAAGTTAAAGGTTTTCAGACCTGCGTGAGCTGCCGATGAAATAATCAGATACAACCAGAGAAGGTCCATGGGAGCAGCCGACTGAAGGAGTGGCTGGAAAACTGGTGGAGGGCCCAGAACCAAATCCAACCATGGTAATCTGGAGAGGCGGGACAAAGACCTCAAGCAGGAGATCCAGGGTCTATGACAATCTATCCTCACATCCCTCACGTCTCCCAAGCGGAGCTTGCCAGCCAGAGCCCATGAATGGGTCTGCCAACACCAAGTCGACTGAGGGTCGACGTAGCAGGGACTTCAACTCCACATCAGGGTTTTGAAGCAGCAATGATGTTAACCTCAACCCCAGCACCAGGAGACCAGTCCAGCAGGACCAATGTCAACCCTCCAGCTTTCCTGAGTAAGGAGCCAAAAATGCCTTCTTACCAGCAGAGGGTGGACATTGAAAATGACCTGCTGAGGTTTTTAACGAATGGCCAAGACTTGGTGGTGGCAAGAGGAAGAGTGGGCCTGCCATCTAAATCCATTGCTCAAGGGAAAGGCCAAAGAGGCTTACACAGCAACTGATGAGGGGTTGTCCAAAGTCTACAAGGACCTGAAGGAAGCACTGCACTCGAGCAACTTCTACAAGTTCTTCTACACAACACTCGGATCCGAGAGCACGAGCCCAAGGATGGGCTTATGGCGGCCAAGTGGGCACTGCAGAACCTCAACATACGAAAAGGGGGCCCATCACGACCTGCAGCATCCACTCCAAGAAGCTTCAGAGACACCAGGAACACCAAAGACGGTGGATGTAACTCTGGGGGGGTTGTGTCTGGGAGGAGTAAGTAAGGGATTGTGCAGTTTGTTCAGGTGGGAGGGACCAGTTTTTATTGTCAGCAGCAAGGGCACAAAGCTTCAATGTGTCCACCACGTAAGTCCAAGCTCTCAGGTTCATGTTAAGTGCCCAGAGAGGGAGATGGTGTTCAGGATAGGCAGAGTGGGGGAGAGTCAGTCTTGCTACCTGTGAAAGCAAATGGTCAAAGTCTCACTGAAGTGCTTGACACTAGTAGTTCCCTGTCTCTGATGCAGACCTTTGGAAAATATACATTTTAAAAACTCCAATCAATTTAATATAACCTACACAATCACAATAAATCCATAATTTATTTAAGGCAGGTCTAAAGAAACATGATATGAAGAAAATGTAGTCTATTTCTGTCACGCCCTGGCCTTAGTTATCTTTGTTTTCTTTATTATTTTGGTTAGGTCAGGGTGTGACATGGGGGATTTATGTGTTTTGTCTGGTCTAGGGTTTTTTGTATGTTTATGGGGCTGTTTCCTTTCTAGGTAGTTTGTAAGTCTATGGTTGCCTAGATTGGTTCTCAATTAGAGGCAGTTGTCTATCGTTGTCTCTGATTGGGAACCATATTTAGGCAGCCATATTCTGTGGGTACTTTGTGGGTGTTTGTCTTCTGTCTTTGTGTCATTGCACCAAATAGGACTGTTTCGGTTTTCACATTTGTTGTTTTGTATTTTGTAGTGTTCTCGTGTATGGTCTTTATTAAACATGTTGAACTCTATTCACACCCCTTGACTTTTTCCACATTTTGTTGTGTTACAAAGTGGGATTAAAATTGATTTGTCTTTTTTTTTTGTCAACGATCTACACAAAATGCTCTAATGTCAAAGTGGAAGAAAAAGCCTAACATTGTAAAAGATTCATAAAAAATAAAACACCATGATTAGATAGGTATTCAACCCCCTGAGTCAATACATGTTAGAATCACCTTTGGCAGCGTTTACAGCTGTGAGTCTTTCTTGCTAGTCTATAAGTCTATAAGAGCTTTCCACACCTAGATTGTGCAACATTTACCCATTTATTATTTTCAAAACTCTTCCTGTTTTGTCAAATTGGTTTCTGATCATCATTTTCAAGCAGATTTAAAAGGACTGGACCCTTTTTTTATTTTTATGTTTGCCTAAAATGACATACCCAAATCTAACTGCCTGTAGCTCAGGACCTGAAGCAAGGATATGCATATTCTTGATACCATTTGAAAGGAAACACTTTGAAGTTTGTGGGAAATATTCTTGTTACTTACAACCTCATGCTAATCACATTAGCCTACGTTAGCTCAACCGTCCCGCGCCCGGGGGGGCACCGATCCTGTAGAAGTTAAGTCAAAACTGTAACTCGACCACTCCGGAACATTCACTGTCATCTTGGTAAGCAACTCCAGTGTCATTTTAGCCTTTTGTTTTAGGTTCTTGTCCTGCTGAAAGGTGAATTCATCTCCCAGTGAGGGAAAGCAGACTGAACGAGGTTTTCCTCTAGGATTTTGCCAGTGCTTAGCTCCTTTTCAATTTATTTTTATCGTGAAAAACTCCCCAGTCCTTAACGATTACAAGCATACCCATAACATGATGCAGCCAGCACTATGCTTGAAAATATGTAGTGTGGTACTCAGTAATGTGTTGTATTTGCCCCAAATTTGTATCCAGGACAAAAAGTGAATTACAAACAGGATGCATGTTTTGGAATATTTAGTCAGCTATAGTCTTGTCAGTTGCCACTGACAAATAGGTGTTTGACATATTTTAGTCACTATTTTTGATCTGCACTGATTATGCACAATTACAGGATGTGCTCTCCTAACACACACACACAGTTTTGTATTGCTATCCTTGTGGGAAGCAAAGAATTGATTCCCATCCAAAATCCTATTTTCCCTAACCCTAAATCTAAATCTAACCCTAACCTAATCATAACCCTAAACCCCTAATCCTAAAACTATACCTAATCATAACTCCTAACCCTAATTGTAACCCTAAACCTAATCCCTAAGCCTAAAATAGGGTTTTTCCTCATGGGGACCGGCAAAATGTCCCGGAATTTTCCTTGTTTTACCTTGCCCACAAGGATAGTTAAACAAACACACACAACCTTACATAAATATATCCTTTTTCTCAGCCACTTTACCCTTGATTATATGCTTTTAACTACCTCATCTACATTTGAAGTCGGAAATTTACATACACTTAGGTTGGAGTCATTAAAACTTGTTTTTCAACCACTCCACAAATTTCTTGTTAACAAACTATAGTCTTGGCAAGTTGGTTAGGACATCTACTTTGTGCATGACACAAGTAACTTTTCCAACAATTGTTTAGACAGATTATTTCACTTATAATTCACTGTATCACAATTAGAGTTTACATACACTAAGTTGACTGTGCCTTTAAACAGCTTGGAAAATTCCGGAAAATGATGTCATGGCTTTAGAAGCTTCTGATAGGCTAATTGACATCATTTGAGTCAATTGGAGGTGTACCTGTGGATGTATTTCAAGGCCTACCTTCAAACCTCTTTTTGACATCATGGGAAAATCAAAAGAAATCAGCCAAGACCTCAGAAAAACATTGTAGACCTCCACAAGTCTGATTCACCCTTGGGAGCAATTTCCAAACGCCTGAAGGTACCACGTTCATCTGTACAAACAATAGTACGCAAGTATAAACACCATGGGACCACGCAGCCGTCATACCGCTCAGGAAGAAGGCGCGTTCTGTCTCCTAGAGTTTAACATACTGTTGGGCGAAAATTGCAAATCAATCCCAGAACAACAGCCAAGGACCTTGTGAAGATGCTGGAAACAGGTACAAAAGTATCTATATCCACAGTAAAACAAGTCCTATATTGACATAACCTGAAAAGCTGCTCAGCAAGGAAGAAGCCACTGCTCCAAAACCGCCATAAAGAAGCCAAACTATGGTTTGCAACTGCACATGGGTACAAAGATTGTACTTTTTGGAGAAATGTCCTCTGGTCTGACGAAACAAAAATAGAACTGTTTGGCCATAATGACCATTGTTATGTTTGGAGGAAAAAGGGGGGAAGCTTGCAAGATGAAGAACACCATCCCAACCGTGAAGCAAGGGGGTGGCAGTATCATGTTGTGGGGGTGCTTTGCTGCAGGAGGGACTGGTGCACTTCACAAAATAGATGGCATCATGAGGGAGGAAATTATGGGGATATATTGAAGCAACATCAAGACATCAATCAGGAAGTTAAAGCTTGGTCGCAAATGGGTCTTCCAAATGGACAATGACCCCAAGCATACTTCCAAAGTTGTAGCAAAATGGCTTAAAGACAACAAAGTAAAGGTATTGGAGTGGCCATCACAAAGCCCTGACCTCAATCCCATAGAAAATATGTGGGCAGAACTGAAAAAGCATGTGCGATCAAGGAGGCCTACAAACCTGACTCAGTTACACCAGCTCTGTCAGGAGGATTGGGCCAAAATTCACCCAACTTATTGTGGGAAGCTTGTGGAAGGCTACCTGAAATGTTTGACCCAAGTTAAATAATTTAAAGGCAATGCTACCAAATACTAATTGAGTGTATGTAAACTCTTACCCGCTGGGAATGTGATGAAAGTAATACAAACTGAAATAAACCATTCTCTCTACTATTATTCTGACATTTCACATTCTTAAAATAAAGTGGTGATCCTATCCTAATTTTTAGTAGGATTAAACGTCAGGAATTGTGAAAAACTGAGTTTAAATGTATTTGGCTAAGGTGTATGTAAACTTCCGACTTCAACTGCAGTCATATCAGTACATGTACATTCTTGTGTTCTTTCTCTACTGGCATTGACACTTACATTTATTTTATTTTATTTTTTACTTTTATATTGACACTGCTATTTTTTTTTATACTGCATTGTTAAAGGTTTTCAGTGTAGACTTACAGCCTCTACTCTACCCGACAGAGTAGCAGGAGGACCCATGCAGGAACACGGAATAACTTCTGTTTTTGTAAAACAAGAACGCTGTTTTCTTCTGTCTCATAAATACATTTATAAGATCTAAACAACCATTAATGTTTCAATGTTATATGCAGAGATGCAACTTTCCCATTCTGAAATTGCATTTTTTTAAACCATTATTTAACTAGGCAAGTCAGTTAAGAACAAATTCTTATTTACAATGACGGCCTACCCCGGCCAACGCTAGGCCAATTGTGCGCCACCCTATGGGACTCCATCACGGCCGGGTGTGATACAGCCTGGATTCGAACCAGGATGTCTGTAGTGACGCCTCAAGCACTGAGATGCTGTGTTGCGCCACTCGGGATCCCTATAATTGGAATGTGATACAAAACGAGGCAATGGTGTGCTTTAGGACCATGCGGATACCTCCGAGCGGTCGGGTAGGCTGTTTGGAGTGTTAATCCGAGTGGATAAAAATAATACAAAAAAAAAGTGATTCCCCCCCCCCCCCCCCAAACACACTACATAAAACCAAAGTTGCGCCCCTGGTTATATGTAATACTGTAGCTCTCATAACATAACAGAAAAGCAGGCAATAGGTCAGGTGGTAATAGATAGGTGGGAATAAACAGAATGAAATGGAATTATACAGTCTCTATGGGAATAGACTCACAGGTAGTCCGTTGCAGGTGAGTAGCTGGGCCTCTCCACTTGTTACAGTGAAGGATCCCAGAGGACTGCTTCCTCCAACCTCTCTGGCTTGTAACATAAACCCAGTGAATGGAGTGGAAGCTGCCAGGAGCTTGACTGTAAACAAAGGTGTTTAGTTGATTTAAACACCACCATAGAAAATGGAGACCGTTATTCATTCCATATCTACTTTTCAGCATATCTACCCATAACAGCCAAACCATAGATTAATAAAAACCAAAAGGCCTAGTGGTGAGGGTTCAATATCTCTGCATGAACCCTCCAGTAATAGAGAAAACTACATGATGTCTCACCGATGATTTCATCGCCCTCCTTGAAGCTGAACCGGTCAGTGGTGACAGAGAATGGAGCGGGGCTTTGCTGCGCGCCTTTTTTGTGTTGCGGTGTCATATTGTCACACGCCCCAGTCACCTTTCCGGAGCTGTAGCACCGCACCGCACGCAGACAACACACCAGTAACACAATGATACATATGTATCGTTCCATTTAGATTAAATTATTAAAACGAAAACTGTAAAAATTGCCTACTGATGGAGACCATAACCCACCGATGCCGACAAATTGTGAAGTTTGGGTGAGGGGCAGAATTTGTACTATAGTGCCTTGTGGGTGGAGAGTAGACTTGTCGCGACAGGTTATGCTGGGTTCATAACCAAGTGGGATGGTGGAAAGGACCAATTGTGACGTCGTAAATACAAGTTGGATGCATTCACTCCTTGACAGAATCCTGATTGGCTAATGGCCAAGTTCGCCAACAAGCTCCATCAACCATAAACTAAAGTACAGCTATTATGCTTGTAAACAAATGATAGTGTTCAAAAACACATTAGATTCTTTTTAAGAAATAGTATTTTGTTGTTGCATTTAACTGCCGAAAATGCTGTTATCGAGGTCACTTCCTTGACTTCAGAGGTCAGCATGTGGGAGAAGTCGGAGCGCAGGTATGATAGACGAGTTTTCCTTTAGTAATTACCAGTTGGAGGGCCATTCAGGTGGATTTTTCAGAGTCGTATATGGTAAATACCAGCTTCCCACTGGGTTATGAATGCAGGGTATAACAGGTTGCTTCCATAGAGATGTATAGAGCTGTTTTGTCATGTTATTGTTTGTTATTATGTTCCGGCCCCCTGACCATCCACTCAAGAAAAGAAATGGCCCGTGGCTGAATCTAGTTCCCATCCAGTTGACTACTTTAAAATGGTGAAAGTCCTCAATGGTGCTGCCCATGCTAAAACTGTTTTTTGGGCACTCGAGACCTCTATAGAGTACCACAGTATGAGTCATAATACTCATAAAACCTAGTGGTCAAACAGGAAAAAGGTTCCAATCGTTTTTCCACCATTCATTTTTCCCATAGGGGATTTTAGAAACATTTAAAATAAGAGCTGTGTTTCGTGTAGGCTTACCCTGGCGTTTTAATAACTGTGTAAATCTCTTGAACAAGTTGACATTTATCAAAATTTTGACCGCTAGGTTTTATGGGTATTAGTTCACCTCCACTGTGGGGCTGTATACATCTATGTTTGCTTCCCACAATACCGTACCAATGTTCCTTCCAGGCTTACGGTTTTCTACATTAGCTTTGGTGCAATTACAGTACAGTGGGACAAAAAAAGTATTTAGTCAGTCACCAATTGTGCATGTTCTCCCACATAAAAAGATGAGAGAGGCCTGTAATGTTCATCATAGGTACACTTCAACTATGACAGACAAAATGAGAAAATAAATCCAGAAAATCACATTGTGGGATTTTTTATTAATTTATTTGCAAATTATGGTGGAAAATAAGTATTTGGTCACCTACAAACAAGCAAGATTTCTGGCTCTCACAGACCTGTAACTTCTTCTTTAAGAGGCTCCTCTGTCCTCCACTCGTTACCTGTATTAATGGCACCTGTTTGGACTTGTTATCAGTATAAAAGACACCTGTCCACAACCTCAAACAGTCACACTCCAAACTCCACTATGACCAAGACCAAAGAGCTGTCAAAGGACACCAGAAACAAAATTGTAGACCTGCACCAGGCTGGGAAGACTGAATCTGCAATAGGTAAGCAGCTTGGTTTGAAGAAATCAACTGTGGGAGCAATTATTAGGAAATGGAAGACATACAAGACCACTGATAATCTCCCTCGATCTGGGGCTCCACGCAAGATCTCACCCCGTGGGGTCAAAATGATCACAAGAACGGTGAGCAAAAATCCCAGAACCACACAGGGGGACCTAGTGAATGACCTGCAGAGAGCTGGGACCAAAGTAACAATGCCTACCATCAGTAACACACTACGCCGCCAGGGACTCAAATCCTGCAGTGCCAGACGTGTCCCCCTGCTTAAGCCAGTACATGTCCAGGCCCGTCTGAAGTTTGCTAGAGAGCATTTGGATGATCCAGAAGAAGATTGGGAGAATGTCATATGGTCAGATGAAACCAAAATATAACTTTTTGGTAAAAACTCAACTCGTCGTGTTTGGAGGACAAAGAATGCTGAGTTGCATCCAAAGAACACCATACCTACGGTGAAGCATGGGGGTGGAAACATCATGCTTTGGGGCTGTTTTTCTGCAAAGGGACCAGGACGACTGATCCGTGTAAAGGAAAGAATGAATGGGGCCATTTATCGTGAGATTTTGAGTGAAAACCTCCTTCCATCCTCAAGGACATTGAAGATGAAACGTGGCTGGGTCTTTCAGCATGACAATGATCCCAAACACACCGCCCGGGCAACGAAGGAGTGGCTTCGTAAGAAGCATTTCAAGGTCCTGGAGTGGCCTAGCCAGTCTCCCATAGAAAATCTTTGGAGGGAGTTGAAAGTCCGTGTTGCCCAGCAACAGCCCCAAAACATCACTGCTCTAGAGGATATCTGCATGGAGGAATGGGCCAAAATACCAGCAACAGTGTGTGAAAACCTTGTGAAGACTTCCAGAAAACGTTTGACCTCTGTCATTGCCAACAAAGGGTATATAACAAAGTATTGAGATAAACTTTTGTTATTGACCAAATACTAATTTCCACCATAATTTGCAAATAAATTCATAAAAAAATCCTACAATGTGATTTACTGGATTTTTTTTCTCATTTTGTCTGTCATAGTTGAAGTGTACCTATGATGAAAATTACAGGCCTCTCTCATCTTTTTAAGTGGGAGAACTTGCACAATTGGTGGCTGACTAAATACTTTTTGCCCCACTGTATGTGGTCAATTGTCTAAACTCTTAGTACAAAAATCCAAATCGATAACTGTAATCAAACGAAACAAAGGAATTGAATGAAACAACGTTTAGCAGCTACTAGTTTGAATCAAGCCTGTCTTGAGCATTTGGCCATTGGTTCTCATCGACATCACAGTAACTGTCCTCATTGTTCATACACCTGGGGGAAAAAACATCAAGCCTCACATACAGTACCAGTCAAAAGTTTGGACACCTACTCATTCAAGGGTTTTTCTTTATTTGTACTATTTTCTACATTGTAGAATAACAGTGAAGACATCAAAACTATGAAATAACACATATGGAATCATGTAGTAACCAAAACAAGTGTTAAACAAATAAAAATATATTTTTGATTCTTCAAAGTACCCTTTGCCTTGATGACAGCTTTGCACAATGCTTTTCCAACAGTCTTGAAGGAGTTCCCACATATGCTGAGCACTTGTTTGCTGATGTTCCTTCACTCTGCGGTCCAACTCATCCCAAACCATCTCAATTGGGTTGAGGTCGGGTGATTGCGGAGGCCAAGTCATCTGATACAGCACTCCATCCCTCCTTTGTCAAATAGCCCTTACACAGCCTGACTTGCCTAGTTAAATAAAGGTTAAATAAAATAAAATACATTTACACAGCCTGGAGGTGTGTTGGGTCATTGTCCTGTTGAAAAACAAATGATAGCCCCAGTAAGCGCTAACCAGATTGGATGGTGTATCACTGTACAATGCTGTGGTAGCCATGCTGGTTAAGCCTGCCTTGAATTTGAAATAAATCTCTGACAGTCATCAGCAAGCACCCCCACACCATCACAACTCCTCCTTCATGCTTCATTGTGGGAACCACACATGCAGAGATCATCCGTTCACCTACTCTGATAAAGACACAGCAGTTGGAACCAAAAATCTAAAATGTAGAATTATCAGAGCAAAGTAAAGATTTCCACCAGTCTAATATCCATTACTCGTGTTTCTTGGCACAAGCAAGTCTCTTATTGGTGTCCTTTAGTAATGATTTCTTTGCAGCAATTCAACTTTAGCCTGATTCACGCAGTCTCCTCTGAGCAGTTGATGTTGAGATGTGTCTGTTACTTGAACTCTGTGAAGCATTTATTTGGGCTGCAATATCTGAGGCTGGTAACTCTAATGAACATATCCTCTGCAACAGAGGTAACTCTGTCTTCCATTCCTTTGGCGGTCCTCATGAGAGCCAGTTTCATGATAGCGCTTGATGGTTTTTTCGACTGCACTTGAAGAAACTTTCAAAGTTCTTGACCTTTTCCGGATTAACTGACTGTCATGTCTTAAAGTAATGATTGACTGTCATTTCTCTTTGCTTATTTGAACTGGTCTTGCCAAATAGGGATATCTTCTGTATATCACACCTAGCGCTTTGGGCCAGTAAACAACATTTTGCTGGATCAAATCCCTGAGCTGACAAGGTAAAAACCTGTCTTCTGCACCTGAACAAGGCAGTTAACCCACTGTTCCCTGGTAGGCCATCATTGTAAATAAGAATTTGTTCCTAACTAACTTGCCTAGTTTAATAAAGGTTGCATACCTTGTCACAACACAGCTGATTGGCTCAAACACATTAAGAAGGAAAGAAATTCCACAAATTAACTGCCGCTTTTCAACCTCATTCATTATCTCCAGCTCCAAATGAGTATGTGAAAATGGTGCATTTCTTCATTTTATGGAAAAAAATATAACCTTAAAGTTCTACCGGATGACATGAAAAGTTAAATAAAAAGAACAGATTTTTCAAACACTGAGATTCGCAGTAACATGGGGAGCAAGAAAATACCCTCCCTCTGGCTAGAAACTCATTGCCGGTTTTGAAAATCAGTTTCTCTTACATTTGGACTTCTCTTCTAATCCTTTTCACCACAGAAACACACCATTTTCACATGTAGGCCCCGGTTTGATGCTGGAGATAATATGTTGAAAAGTGGTTGCCATTTAACAATGCTGTTTATACAGTTTGTTGACATTCATCCAAGGACACCTTGACTTGCATTACACACCCTGCACTGAAGAAACATTTTCTCATGAAATCATGGTTATAGAAAAAGATTTCTGTAAACGCGACCTGCTACAAGTAGGGAAAATGTTGTGGACAAAACATAAATCTGACCATATCTCTGACAGTAACCCTGTATGATGAATGTGTGAACTATTTTGTCATCTTTTTGGCTAACCACAATGGAACATTCTAATCTTTAAAGGCATCTAATCTTTAAGGCAGAACAGGTTTAAGCAAAGTATAGTGCCATAGTTCTCAGGAAGGTGTACCTATGGCGATAGGAGGGACAGGAGGCGGATTGCTGATACTGCACTCTGCCTTTGTATGACCTTAAAACTACATGGGTAAAAGCAAATGTGTTTATCCAACTTTCTTGGCCGTCTCGTGGTGTGTCATGATCGTGATGGCCTGAACTCGGAACCCGATAGAATCCCAAGGCAAACCGTAGTAACTGCAGTCAAAACATGGTTGAACCAAGCCAGAGTGCAGTAACTTTACTTACTGCTGTTTTCCTTAGTTTTTACTTGGATTTTGTAGTTACTGCAAATTTGACACTCAATTTTCTCTAAAACAGAAGAAAATTGAAACAATACACTTTGTGACAAGATAAAACAGATAACAATTAAGACCGAAGTCATTGTGTTAAGAAGAATACATCTCTGATCTTGTCCAAATCAGATTGTTTCAAACTTCCTGGGTAAAATAATAAATCATCATAATAGTATATGACAGTATATCATACTTTATAAGTTAATTCTTTACAAACATACATTTTCGTTATGTAGTTCTCAAAATCTGTAGTAGGAACGACCGTTTAAAATCTATAGGTTTACCAAACGGTTAAGTGATTATGGACTGGGCATCCTCACTCAGCCCCTCTCCATTCCCATGGACGTTAGAGCGCTGGACAGGTGCTATATAGGCCGGGTCACCCACAATTACCACAAGCATCAACCTACGTGTGTCAGAGAACCACAGCGAGACGATCCAATTCCTGCTCATTAAGTCCTCAGGTTCCCATGGTATTGGGATTCTCTTGCCTCCAGCGAAACAAGCCCATAATGTGCTTGAGCCCATTCTGCCACACTCATTGCCAGAAGTCAGCGCAGCCTGCCCCGGGACGTCTTCCTAAGGGCTCGGAAGTTGCCCCGGACCTCTCCACCATTCCAGAGGAGAACCAGAACATCCGGGAGGTGTTCAGTAAGGTCCGGGCCACTTCGCTTCCGCCATACCGACCCTATGACTGCGGGACTGACCTTCTCCCAGGCACCATTCCTCCCCCGGGGACGACTGTACTCTCTGTTGGGTCCAAAGACAGAGGCTATGGAGACCTACATTGAGGACTCCCTAGCTGCAGGGTTCATTTGCCCTGCATTCTCCTCTGCCAGTGCAGGGTTCTTCTTTGTGGAGAAGGACAAAACCCTGCGCCCGTTCATCGACTACCAGAGCCTCAATGACATCATGGTGAAGAACCGCTACCACTCATCTCCTCGGCCTTCGAGCCGCTCCAGGGGGTCACCGTGTTCTCCAAGCTGGACCTACGGAATGCCTATCACCTGATGAGGATACGGGAAGATGACGAGTGAAAGACTGCTTTCAACACGGCCAGCGGTCACTACGAGTATCTGGTCATGCCATTTGGCCTTAACACCCCAGCAGTGTTCCAGGCACTGGTCAATGATGTTCTCTGCGACATGTTGAAACGGTTAGTCTTCCTCAACGACATCCTCGTCTCCCCCCTGACCACCCAAGAACACATGCTCCACGTCCGACTGATTCTCCAATGCCTCCTGGCAAACCAGCTTTTTGTGAAAGCAGAGAAGTGCGAATTCCATTGCTCCCATTCCTAGGTTACATCATCGCTGCAGGGAGTGTACAGATGGATCCCAGGAAGGTGTGAGCGGTGGTGGATTGGCACAAGCCTTCATCCAGTGTGCAGCAGCAAAGATTCCTGGGATTCGCCAACTTTTATCGCTGCTTTATCCAGGGTTACAGCACCCTGGCTTCCCCCATCTGCACTCACCTCTCCCAATGTTCCGTTCACATTGTCCCCAACTGCTGACCGGGCTTTCCGGGATCTCAAACACCGTTTCACCACAACTCCCATCTTGGTTCATCCTGACACGTCCCGCCAGTTCGTGGTGGAAGCCAATGCTTTGGATATCGGAGTGGGGGCTGTCCTGTCCCAGCGTTCTGCCCTGGACCCCATCCCTGTGCTGCCTTCTCCCATCGCCTCAATGCCATGGAGAGGAACTATGATGTGGGGAATCGTGAGCTTCTCACGTTGAAGATGGCGTTGGATGAGTGGAGGCACTGGCAGAACGTCTGTTCATTGTGTGGACCGACCACAAGAACTTGGAATATCTCCGCACCGCCAAGTGTCTCAATTCCAGGCAAGCTAGGTGAGCCCTGCTTTTCACCCAGTTCATGTTCTCCCTCTCATACGGACTGGAATCCAAGAAGCCGGATGCACTGTTGTCAAGCCGCTATAGCCCCACGACTAAGACCCCGGAACCATCCTTCACAACTAGTGCCTGGTGATGGCACACAGCTGGAGAATAGGGAAGCATTTCCGTGAGATGCAGCATTCCCAGCATTCCCAGGGGGGGGGGGGGGACCAGGTAACCTGATGCGGTCGGCTCCTCGGTCCTTGAGTGGGCCCACTTCTCCAGGCTTGCCTGCCACCCAGGCTCCCGGGTGGACTCCTGCCTTTGTGCGACAACGCTTTTGGTGGTATACCATGGTTCCTGACGTCTCCGTGTTCATTGCCGTATGCATGATCTGTGCGCAGAACAAGACTCCTCAGCAAGCTCCAGCTGGCCTCCTTCAACCTCTGCATGTCCCTCAACGTCCCTGGACTTTGTCACGGGTCTCCCCCATCTGATGACAACACCGCCATCCTGACAGTAGTGGACCGGTTTTCCAAAGCCACCCACTTCATTCCTTTCCCCAAGCTACCCTCTCCCAAAGAGACGGCCCAGCTCCATGGACTCCCAGTGGACATGGTCCTCGACCGGGGTTCACAGTTCTCGTCCCGGTTCTGGAAGGTGTTCTGCACACTCATTGGGTCGTCTGCCAGCCTGTCCTCCGGGTTCCACCCCCAGTCCGGAGCAAGCCAACCAAGACCTGGAGATGACTCTTCACTGCCAAGTCTCCACCAACCCCACCACCTGGAGTCAGCAACTAGTGTGGGTCGAATACGCTCGCAACACTCTCCCTTTGAGCGTTCCCTGGGTTATCAGCCACCGCTCTTCCCTAAGCAAGAGGTTGGCATACCTTCGGCCACCCAGATGTTTGTCCGTCACTATCGTTGTACCTGGAAGAGAGCCCGGTCGGCCCTTCTCAAGACCACCTCCAGGTATCGATGACAAGTGGATCACCAACAGCATCATCTCAGGCAGAAGGTATGGCTATCCATCCGGGATCTGCCCCTCCGGGTGTATCAAAACCCATGTCTCATAGCCGTTTGTCTTCTGTTTCCAGGGGGGGGGGGTACTGTCTGATCTGTTTCACCTGTCTTTGTGCTTGTCTCCACCCCCTCCAGGTGTATTTAGGGAAAGGGGGATACTTGTCACCTGTTGTGGTCGGTCCACACAATGAACGGATGTTCATGTACAACTGAATGCATTAAACTGAAATGTGTCTTCCACATTTAACCCAACCTCTCTGAATCACAGAGGTGCGGAGGGCTGCCATAATCGAAAGACACGTCTTCGGCGCCCGGGGAACAGTGGGTTAATTGCCTTGCTCAGGGGCAGAATGACAGATATTTTCCTTATCAGCTCGGGGATTCAATCAAGCAACCTTTCAGTTACTGGCCCAACGCTCTAACCACTAGGCTACCTGCCGCCTCTATTTATACCTGTGTACTCTATACAGTGTGTGCAAATTAAGTAAGATTAGGGAGGTAAGGCAATAAATAGGCCATAGTGGAGAAATCATTCCAATTTAGAAATTAATAACTGGAGTGGTAGATGTGCAGAAGATGAAAGTACAAGTAGAAATACTGGGTGCAAAGGAGCAAAAATTATAGAGGAGCTGTGTACAGGTGCAATGATTTGTAAGGTGCTCTGATAGCTGATGCTTAAAGTTAGTGAGGGAGATATGAGTCTCCAGCTTCAGTGATGTTTGCAATTTGTTCCAATCATTGGCAGCAGAGAACTGTAAGGAAAGGCGGCCAAAGGAGGAATTGGCTTTGGGGGTGACTAGTGAAATATACCTGCTGGAGTGCGTGGTACGGATGGGTGCTGCTATGGTGACCAGTGAGCTGAGATAAGGCAGGCTTTACCTAGCAAAGACTTATAGATGACCTGGAGCCAGTGGGTTTGGCGACGAATATGAAGCGAGGGCCAGCCAACAAGAACATACAGGCCACAGTGGTGGGTAGTATATGGGGCTTTGGTGACGAAACGGATGGCACTGTGATGGACTGCATCCAATTTGCTGAGTAGAGTGTTGGAGGCTATTTCGTAAATGACATCACCAAAGTCAAGGATCGGTAGGATAGTCAGTTTTACGATGGTATGTTTGGCAGCATGAGTGAAGGATACTTTGTTGCAAAATAGGAAACTGATTCTAGATTTCATTTTGGATTGGAGATGCTTAATGTGAGTCTGAAAGCAGAGTTTACAGTCTAACCAGACACCTAGGTATTTGTAGTTGTCCACATATTGTAAGTCAGAACCCTCCAGAGTAGTGATGCTAGACGGGTGGGCAGGTGCAGGCAGCGATCGGTTGAAGAGCATGCATTTAGTTTTACTTTCATTTAAGAGCAGTTGGAGGCCACGAAGGAGAGTTGTATGGCATTGAAGCTCGTCTGGAGGTTTGTTAACACAGTGTCCAAAGAAGTTCCAGAAGTATACAGAATGATGTTGTCTGCGTAGAGGTGGATCAGAGAATCACCAGCAGCAAGAGTGACCTCATTGATGTATACAGAAAAAAAGAGTCGGCCTGAGAATTGAACCCTGTGGCACCCCCATAGAGACTGCCAGAGGTTCGGACAACAGGCCCTCCGATTTGACACACTGAACTCTGTCTGAGAAGTAGTTGGTGAACCAGGCGAGGCAGTCATTTGAGAAACCAAGGCTGTTGAGTCTGCCGATAAGAATGCGGTGATTGACAGAGTCGAAAGCCTTGGCCAGGTCGATGAATACGGCTGCACAGTATTGTCTCTTATCGATGACGGTTATGATATCGTTTAGGACCTTGAGCGTGGCTAAGGTGCACCCATGACCAGCTTGGAAACCAGATTGCATAGCGGAGACGGTACGGTGGGATTCAAAATGGTCGGTGATCTGTTTGTTAACTTGGCTTTCGAAGACCTTGGAAAGGCAGGGTAGTAATGATATAGGCCTGTAATAGTTTGGGTCTAGTGTCTCCCTCTTTGAAAAAGGGACGAACGCGACAGTTTAACAATCTTTGGGGATCTCAGACGATACCTAAGAGGTTGAACAGGCTAGTAATAGGGGTTGCAACAATTGAGGCTGATCGTTTTAGAAAGAGAGGGTCCAGATTGTCTAGTCCAGCTGATTTGTAGGTGTCCAGATTTTGCAGCTCTTTCAGAACATCCGCTATCTGGATTTGGGTGAAGGAGAAATGGGGGAGGCTTGGGAAAGTTGCTGTGGGGGGTGCAGAGCTGTTGACCAGGGTAGGGGTAGCCATTGAAATAGGCCTATAGCCTACTGTATAGTATATTTTAATGAGTCATCTCAGTTTTAATTTGAAGCGTCTTTTTATATTTCACTTGTTTGTATCAATTGCAAAGACATCGCAACCTTGAATTTGTAGTCAACCTTGTTTTGAAGTTATTGGTGTCACAGGTAGGCAGATAAACCATGTGATTCTATATTTAGCGGAGATCTTCTGTTTATAAAGTGACGCACAGGGGAAAATAGCATCTAACAACCCACTGAGCTGTTCTACAAGCGGTCTGAGACATACTTAGCCATAAGATGCTTTTGGGAAACCAGCCCTGGATAGCTAGTGTGACAAAGCTGACTGTAGCCTTGAGCACTTAAAGCAGGGGTGTGAAACTCATTCCACGAAGGGCTGAGTGTCTGCGGGATTTTGTTTTTTCATTTCAATTAAGACCAAGACATCCAGGTTAGTTGAGTTCCTTACTAATTAGTGACCTTAATTCATCAATCAAGTACAAGGGTGGATCGAAAACCCGCAGACACTCGGCCCTCCGTGGAATGAGTTTGACACGTGACTTAAAGGCTTAAAAAGTATATTGAAGGTAAAACGTTTTAAAAAAATACTTAAAGGTGGAGAAATCTCTTCGCCATTTCCTGGTTGCAATTTTTTTAAATCGTTTATCGAATTTCAGTTTATATGACAAAACAAGCAGGTGTAGAGCCCCAAACTCAACTCCGGACCTCGAAGCCAGTGCCACTGCATTTTTTCATTGTTCCCCTCTAATCAGGGACTGATTTAGACCTGGGACAACAGGTGTGTCCAATTAATTATCAGTTGGAACAGAAAACTATCAGGCTCCGGACCTCGTAGGGTAAGAGTTGAATACCCCTGGTGTACAGAATCATTGTACCATCTAAACCACTGAAATATATTTTCAGTAACCAAAAATATTGTATTTTCATCTGTTTGAAGCTGGGGAACAAAACCTAAAGTAAAATGCACGAAAACTAAACTTAAGAATGGGAAGCATAGAAATTGCTCACATAGAAGAGATCTACAACTTCTTAGACTTGCTTTCAATGATAATGACTGATCTATAACTCTATACAGTTACATATTGCAGCTTTCATTTAGCAAAAATGATAAAACAAAACTAAATGGCAGTATCATGTGATAAAACTAAATCTAAATCTAACCTTTCAGACATGGACCTTCTAGATTAGAGCATTCTAAAAACACTGGTTTGTTTTCTACTGTGGCCTGAGCAATTAACTAATCAGGTACACCTGTAGTGTGACCTGCCATTCAAAACGTAGCTACTCAAAATTAGGGACAAATGAAATACTTAAACAATTAACTGCTTACAGTTGGGACTGATAATAAGCGCTGAGTAGGCTATGGAAGGATTTGAATGTTGATGAATACAAAACATACAAATACGCTTGCTCTGAAGAAATAACTTTCATACACATTCAAAAGAGTCCAATGCCTCTAGTGAAGAAGCCTCTCCTTCACAGATAGCCTACTTCAAACATGGCATCTTTCCATCTCACAGAGCTTCAGATGGACTGTATCACAATAATTAAGTAAAATAGAAATGATTATTATTAATTAACCCTTTATAACCATTTAGAAGGCCATATAAAATATATATATTTTATAGCCTACAAACATTTAAATATAATTGATCTACTATCAGCTCAAAATATGGCACTAAAGGGTATTGAACATGAATTGTTGAAATAACATTATGGTTCACTTTAAATCAACTTCCAATAGTAGAAAAAAAGGCCATATCTAGAACCAAAATAGTTCTTCAGCTGTCCCTATAGGAAACTATGAAGAACCCCGTTTGGTTCCAGGTAGAACCTTTCGGGGTTCCCAATAGACGCCAAGTAACCAGTAAATGTCTGGTGAACAAGATAAGGACACAAGTGCTGAAATCCCTACCCTTCCCATTAGTGACAATAGAAAGACAATGAGTGAAGCCTGAAGCCGAGGTTATATTAAGACACCAGTCTCAATGTCAACAGTGAAGAGGCAACTCTGGGATGTTGGCCTTCTAGGCAGGGTCCCTCTGTCCAGTGTCTGTTCTTTTACCCATCTTAACCTTTACTTTTTATTTGCCAGTCTGAGATATGGCTTTTTCTTTGCAACTCTGCCTAGAAGGCCAGCATCTCGGAGTGACCTCTTCACTGTTGACGTTGAGACTGGTGTTTTGCGGGTACTATTTAATGAAGCTGCCAGTTGAGGACTTGTGAGGTGTCGGTTTCTCACACTAGGCACTCTAATGTACTTGTCCTCTTGCTCAGTTGTGCACCGGAGCCTCCCACTCCTCTTTCTATTCTGGTTAGAGACAGTTTGTGCTGTTCTGTGAAGGGAGTAGTATGCAGCATTGTACGAGATCTTCAGTTTCTTGGCAAATTCTCACATGGTATAGCCTTAATTTCTCAGAACAAGAATAAACTGACGAGTTTCAGAGAAAGTCCTTTGTTTCTGGCCATTTTGAGCCTGTAATCGAACCCACAAATGCTGATGCTCCAGATACTCAACTAGTCTAAAGAAGGCTAGTTTTATTGCTTCTTTAATCAGAACAACAGTTTTCAGCTGTGCTAATATAATGGTTTTCCAAAGATCAATTAGCCTTTTAAAATGATAAACTTGGATTAGTTAACACAACGTGCCATTGGAACACAGGAGTGATTGTTGCTGATAATGGGCCTCTGTACGCCTATATAGATATTCCATTAAAAATCAGCCTTTTCCAGCTACAATAGTCATTTACCACATTAACTATGTCTGCACTGTATTTCTGATCAATTTGATGTTATTTTAATGGACAAAAAATGTGCTTTTCTTTCAAAAACAAGGACATTTCTATGTGACCCCAAACTTTTGAACGATAGTGTACGTTAAGTAGGTCAGGTGTTCCGATGTGTGTCTGGGTGTGGTTTGGTGGATTTCGTTCACTCGGGAATGTGTGTTGATTGATGATGTACATGCAGGTGTTTAAGTGTGTTTATTTGTTTTAGTGACTGGTTCAATGTGTGGGCAGGCATGGTTGAGCGGTTGTGGTTCACTCAGGAATGTGTGTGATGAATAAAGATGTGCAGGTGCGGTTGTTTATAATGCTTGTACAGTGTTCTGTACATCAGACTGTGTTTTTCCCCATGATCTTCTCCCTTCTTTGTGGTGTGTTTGGAGTTAAGGCATGTTGTGTGTGTGACTAAGACGATGTGCGTCTCCTTTTTTCCCACACCTAAATGGGCGGAGAAAAACATCAACACATTGGACAATGCCACTACCAGTATCGAATAACAATCTGTAGGAGATTCCAGTGAGAGGATGAATAAACAATGACTTTGCAGAAAAGAGTGGCTGAATCATCATGACTATGCAGAAAACAGCAAAAGAGGATTATTTCAAATGATTTATTTCTACTGGTATTATGAATACAAGTTTAAACTGGAACTATTTTTAATTTTTTTTTATTAAAGTGGTCGGTGGTGTAGCATGTGGATTTATAAGATTTTCACAAAAGATTTGATATTTCTGATTCACAGTTTGTCTCATCAGTCATCAGGGCAAAACGATATAGGCTATGGTATGAGACAGCCATTAAGAAAAAAGTACTTTGAAAATACTAAAAGATTATAGTCTACAAGATTTCAAAGCAATTCAAGATATATTGACTAGGCCTACATTGACCATGCAAGACACATTTATACAAACACACATTGGCATAATAACCAGATGTAACAAAGAGGTTGAGGGGTTTAGAGATTTCTTATGTTGTTAAAGGCTGATTTTTTTTTAGATAGACACAGGGTTCCAGCTATGGAGTATGAGATAACGTTTAAAATGTCTTCACTGAAAATACTGTCATAAGTTTAATATTTTTGAAAACTGGGAGGCTGAAACTGTAATGTGTTAAGAAGAGAGAAGTAGGAAATAAAAGAGGAGAAAATATTCTCCATCCAGTAAGGTGGTGATGGACCAGGCCTGGGTCTCACAGCTGAAGGGACAGTACTGGCCATTGGTCAGTTCAAGTAGACCCTTCCAAGACAATCTTGTAGGTGATAATATAAAATATTGATTACGTGACAATTACAATCAACCATATCAATTGAGTGAAACAATGGAAAAATGTAATGTACTTCTGACAAAAAAACAAACATTATTCCATTTAAACAATTGAGAACGTTATAGTATGTGCAGTCACTTACATTCTTTGGCTTGTGTCTTACCTCTCCAAGCAGATGTTAAGCCTCCTCTTCACTAGGTTAACAGTCTCGTCATAGATCTCCCATCTTACAGTGTGTTCTCTACCAGAATCTGCAGCGAAGTCTGTATATTGATTATCACTAAGTAGACATGTTATTGGTTTATCATGGTTGTGAACACACTGTAGGCTTAACATGACATTACGGTTGGTGCACCAGGCCAGAACTTACAGAATTTACAGGCCAGAACTTAGATTACCTTTCTCAAAACGGTATAATTTGTCATCTATTAAGAAAGTAGTCTCACCATTCTTTACATAGGCCTGATATCACAACAAATTAGTTTTTTTGATTGCTTGTTTCCGGAATAAGGGTTCACAGTTAACACTGCCCACTAAACTGAAAGTGTGTTTGCCAAAGCAACATATTTCTCTTGAAAAATGTATGTGTGGGGAGAGGGGGAAAAAAAAGTAGACACCCCCCATGTGAAACGGAAGTTACCCATAACATGGTTACCATGTTTTCATTATTTAAAATATTACTGTTCCAGACATGTTTCATGGGATGTTACAAGACCATTCATGTGTCCAGCTTTCTAAGGGTTTGGAGGACAATATGTTTCATTGGAACATTGGAAGAACATTCCTGTGTCAAAGAACATTTAAAACACAGGACATTCTCTCATGGTCCCCTGGAGCTTTTTGTCTAGTTCCTGGGACATCCCTGAAGACTGATGTTCACCTGATGGTCTCAAAGAACTGTTCTCCCAATTAAAACGTGTTTCATTACACACCATCCCCTGTTACTGTTGCTGAGCCCATCACCTGGTAGGTGAACCACTGATCCATTAAAGTGGCAATCCGTAGTTGCTACATACATTTTTGGACGTATACATTTATGATATGTACCCATTGATTCTTGAAGAATATAACTTATAAATGCCTCATTAACTTATTAGTTCAACTGTTGTACCCATGAGAACCCCCAAAATAAGCTTGTTTTATTTCAATGTTTGTAAACAAAGAAAATGTAAACAAACACTCTCTACCCTCAAAACACGGTCAAAACTATGATTTTGATATCATGGATGATCAGTCCTTGCTTCCATATCACTGTCTATGAATTTGGGAGAAGTTACATTCTCCAGCCCCATAACGCCGCTTTTTACTGGATCAGGGATGGGGCAATCACTTTGTTATTGTTTCTACTGCTGATTGCCACTTTAACAACTCTTTGCATGTTGCCATTGTTCAATACACCCACAAACAGTGCTTTCAACATACATATGACACACTTCGACGTACATGATTATGTTGTGCAAGTTCATATATACAGTCATTATTATTAAACATGTCCTCACCTGGGATTTGAACTCACAACCTCTTGGTTTACGGCATTATCATATTCCCGCTACGCCACCATGTATTTGCCAGTGATTGATTTCACATGCATTGCTACACTTTGAAGTAAATCTCAGCTCTGTTAAAAGTACACTCAAGAAAAACATATTGTATTTATCATAGTGATTCAGGAGCAACATTAAAATACAGTAATATGCCCCACAAACAGACAACTATACAGAAAATCCCCAAATTGCTGAAATAAGTCAATCAAATCAATGATGAGAGAATAGTTAGATTAACTGATAACTGACACCGGCATAGTGGCGTAGCAAGAACGTATTCCTGATACATCACATCCCACCTGAGCATGCAGAGGGTGGTAATGAGGGTGGTAGACGATGAGGATTTTGTATCAACCAAGCATAAGAGATGCCTAGATCTGGATAGACAGGAAGTTAGACTAGAGATTGGGAAGGATGTCTCAGTGGAGTTCTATGTAGACCAAATGGGGTCTCTGACTCATTAGCAGTCTCTAGGACTATGAGCCATTATGGAAGATATCTGTGCAAGTCCCTGTGTAGTTCATGGAAACAGGTTATAGCTCACAATGAGAGAGAGGGCAACATAAATCCACATACTCAGTATGGAAGAAGATGGAGTGTAGTGAAAGTAAGGGTTTCAGTTGATAACCTAGTGCCATTCCGGGAAGAAGATGTAAGGGCAGATGATAGCTCTATAGTCAGCCAGAATACAAGCAGAGCCCCTGACAAAGCAGATACTGACCGGGGAGTTGTCCAGAGCCAAGGGGCGGTGAGGATAGTACAGACGAAAGATCTTAAGGAAGAGATTGAGGTGGAAACTGGTTAACCTGTGGTTAGAATGGATTCAGTAAAGCCAGATCAGTAGCGAAAGAAGAATGTTAGGCCTGCGCCTCAGCCTCAGCATAACCATTCCCTTTCCATTTGATGGAATTGTTCACCTAGGGGAATGGCCTGTATGGTAAAGCTGTTCAAGAGGGCAGGGAGCTGAACAATGACAGTTGCATTGATCTGTGATATCTGTGTCCCCAGGTGCCGATTACATCCTGAAATTGCTGAAATAAGTCAATCACAGTTACAGGAGGATATTATTATTGTATGGCTCGCTACATCACACACGGATGGGACGTAGGGGAAGTAAGAACATAGAACAGAAGAGAAGAGTCGTTACTCTTACCCAGAGCCAGGTAGAAGAGAGAGGAGTAGTGCTCCGTCAGGATCTTTTGACAATAGAGTTTACATTGATAGTATTGGAGTTCCAAGGGGGTTACCTGATGAGTTCTGGATTGGAATCAAGCATCTTCTGGTGATAACAGTTGCAACTAGGTTGATGGGATGACAGGATAGAATAGTCTTGGAAATGTCACTGGCTAAAAGGGTGGGGGGTGTATGAGGTTCTGAGCAGAATGTTGTAATTTCATCCCCGATGACACGGCTCCGGATGGATCAGTGACCAAGGCCCTGGCTGGTTTATCCACCCTAGCTCACGAGCTGGCAGAACTCTGGGGTGGATACTTCTCTGACTATTTGGATTGACAGTGTGTTTGGGAAATTGAAAAATGTCATAATCATTGTGTTGTGGGCAACTTTCACCTGTATGAGTGTTTTGGTTCTGTGTGAATGTTGTTTGATCCCTGGTGTGAAAGGTTCTCATTTCCAGGACTCTGGAGAAATCAATGACACAACAGATGGTGAGATACAGACCGATTCCAAGCTCTGACCAGTGGAATGATGAATACATACCTCAGACCTAGTAGATGAATGAATCTGTATACTTCACATAGAGAAGCCTGTTTGATGAGACCATTTTGATGTTTGGAGATTCTAGGTTGTATCTTGTTTTGATGCTAGACTGTTTCTTTGATGAAGACGGAAATGAAAATCCTGATAAGAAGAGTTATGATTCTGATGTTGGCCTACAGCAGCCAGTGTAAATGCATGTATTGGTTTCTATTAGGTTGGATTTGGATAACAATAAATATTTGTAATAAAAATAGATGTGCTTTTTAATATTCTAATACAAATAGAGGTGTGATTGGATGTATAAGATTTAGTCATAGGGTGTTAGAATTTCTAAAATTCTTTATACAATAAATGTGTTTCTTTTAACCTTTGTATTCTGAGTATGACACCCTTGTGGTTGTCAAAAGGGTGAGTTTGAAAAGCATATATCAGTTGTTGATTTTTTTCTGTTTCTGTAAAAAAAAAAAAAAGAATAATAAACTTTATTATTTTCATGAAATGCTATTAACATATTACTATGTTGGGACCGCTGAAATAAAAGGATAATGAGTGACACCCTAGGGGGTGTCAAAAGGGGGACTCAAATTTAACAGTTTTATTCCGTTTTTAAATGAGCTGTTGTTCTCTTTTGAAATTAGGGTTTTAAGTTCCTAGGTGGCTGGTAGCCAATCTAGTACATAGTGGGATCGAATGGGGGACATGAAGGTACAGTGGGGCAAATAAAGTATTTAGTCAGCCACCAATTGTGTAAGTTCTCCCACTTAAAAAGATGAGGCCTGTAATTTTCATCATAGGTACACTTCAACTATGACAGACAACATTTTTTTTTTTATCCAGAAAATCATATTGTAGAATTTTTTATGAATTTATTTGCAAATTAGTGGAAAATAAGTATTTGGTCACCTACAAACAAGCAAGATTTCTGGCTCTCACAGACCTGTAACTTCTTCTTTAAGAGGCTCCTCTGTCCTCCACTCGTTACCTGTATTAATGGCACCTGTTTGAACTTGTTATCAGTATAAAAGACACCTGGCTCGCTACATCACACACGGATGGGACGTAGGGGAAGTAAGAACATAGAACAGAAGAGAAGAGTCGTTACTCTTACCCAGAGCCAGGTAGAAGAGAGAGGAGTAGTGCTCCGTCAGGATCTTTTGACAATAGAGTTTACATTGATAGTATTGGAGTTCCAAGGGGGTTACCTGATGAGTTCTGGATTGGAATCAAGCATCTTCTGGTGATAACAGTTGCAACTAGGTTGATGGGATGACAGGATAGAATAGTCTTGGAAATGTCACTGGCTAAAAGGGTGGGGGGTGTATGAGGTTCCGTATTTGCAAATTAGTGGAAAATAAGTATTTGGTCACCTACAAACAAGCAAGATTTCTGGCTCTCACAGACCTGTAACTTCTTCTTTAAGAGGCTCCTCTGTCCTCCACTCGTTACCTGTATTAATGGCACCTGTTTGAACTTGTTATCAGTATAAAAGACACCTGTCCACAACCTCAAACAGTCACACTCCAAACTCCCCTATGGCCAAGACCAAAGAGCTGTCAAAGGACACCAGAAACAAAATTGTAGACCTGCACCAGGCTGGGAAGACTGAATCTGCAATAGGTAAGCAGCTTGGTTTGAAGAAATCAACTGTGGGAGCAATTACTTGGAAATGGAAGACATACAAGACCACTGATAATCTCTCTCGATCTGGGGCTCCACGCAAGATCTCACCCCGTGGGGTCAAAGTGATCACAAGAACGGTGAGCAGAAATCCCAGAACCACACGGGGGGACCTAGTGAACGACCTGCAGAGAGCTGGGGCCAAAGTAACAAAGCCTACCATCAGTAACACACTACGCCGCCAGGGACTCAAATCCTGCAGTGCCAGACGTTTCCCCCTGCTTAAGCCAGTACATGTCCAGGCCCGTCTGAAGTTTGCTAGAGAGCATTTGGATGATCCAGAAGAAGATTGGGAGATCTTCAGATGGTCAGATGAAACCAAAATATAACTTTTTGGTAAAAACTCAACTCGTCGTTTTTGGAGGACAAAGCATGCTGAGTTGCATCCAAAGAACACCATACCTACTGTGAAGCATGGGGGTGGAAACATCATGCTTTGGGGCTGTGTTTCTGCAAAGTGACCAGGACGACTGATCCGTGTAAAGGAAAGAATGAATGGGGCCATGTATCGTGAGATTTTGAGTGAAAACCTCCTTCCATCAGCAAGGGCATTGAAGATTAAATTTGGCTGGGTCTTTCAGCATGACAATGATTCCAAACACACCGCCCGGGCAACGAAGGAGTGGCTTCGTAAGAAGCATTTCAAGGTCCTGGAGTGGCCTAGCCAGTCTCCAGATCTCAACCCCATAGAAAATCTTTGGAGGGAGTTGAAAGACCATGTTCCCCAGCAACAGCCCCAAAACATCACTGCTCTAGAGGAGATCTGCATGGAGGAATGGGCCAAAATACCAGCAAGTGTGTGGAAACCTTGTGAAGACTTACAGAAAACATTTGACCTCTGTTATATACCCTTTGTTGTTATTGACCAAATACTTATTTTCCACCATAATTTGCAAATAAATGCATTAAAAATCCTACAATATGATTTTCCTCATTTTGTCTGTCATAGTTGAAGTGTACCTATGATGAAAATTACAGGCCTCATCTTTTTAAGTGGGAGAACTTGCACAATTGGTGACTGACTAAATACTTTTTTTGCCCCACTGTATATTAAACTTTGTAGCTTTTATATGATTCATTGCTGAATTTTTATTCACACCCATAGGAGTGTGAAAAGGGGGATTGTGAGGTTTGGTTTTAAAAAGACAGTGTTTAAAGGCCCTACTCTAGGACTATAATTGAAGCATTATGTGTGGCTAATACATTGATAGACATTGTGCAGCATAGTGTGATTTGTAACTAATCTAGGGTGTCAACAGTTTCAGGGCCATGGGCCTTTAACGTGATGGAAAAATACAGAATAACACAAAAACAGGAGCTGTGCAATGGATGTAGCAACCAGGGTGTGGGGCCACCAGAGCTAATCTACTCAGTAGCAGTTCCGGACATCTGGAGCGCTGTGGGGCTGGGACCAGTCTGGGCGCCAACGATAGGCCAGTGAGTCTAAAACCACACCGAGTCTCTACTCTGACAGGCCAGCTCGGAAGCAGGAACTACTTCTGTCAGAGTATTAAAGAAGATACTGTTAGGGTGTTGGCCAGTTCTCTGTACTGCCCTGCGTGGTGTTACAGCGTACCCGTAATATACGAAAATTGCATTTGCCATTTATTGCTTAGCTAATATAACTACATAGTATACAATCAGTGACTCAGAAACTCATAACTTGTTCTGATAACAGATTCGAATTGACGCAACCCTAACAGTTCCTTCTGGCAAACTCCAAGTCGGCTGTCACGTGCCTTTTACTGAGGAGTGGCTTCCGTCTGGCCACTCTACCATAAAGACCAGATTTGTGGAGTGCTGCAGAGATGGTTGTCCTTCTGGAAGGTTCTCCCATCTCCACAGAGGAACTCTAGAGCTCTGTCAGAGAGACCATTGGGTTCTTGGTCACCTCCCTGACCATGGCCCTTCTCCCCGGACTGCTCAGTTTGGCCGGGTGGCCAGCTCTAGGAAGAGTCTTGGTGGTTACAAACTTCTTCCATTTAAGAATTATGGAGGCCACTGTGTTCTTGGGGACCTTCAATGCTGCAGACATTGTTTGTACCCTTCTCCAGATCTGTGCCTCAACACAATCCTGTCTCGGAGCTCTACGGATTCCTTCGACCTCATGGCTTGATTTCTGTTCTCGCATGCACAGACATGTCAACAGTGGGATACTATATAGACAGGTGTGTGCCTTTCCAAATCATATACAATCAAATGAATGTACCACAGGTGGACTCCAAACAAGTTGTAGAAACATCTCAAAGGTGATCTATGAAAACAGTGGGGTCTGGAAAGGGTCTGAATAATTATGTAAATAAGGTATTTATGATTCTATTTTGAATACATTTGTTAACATTTCTAAAAACCTGTTTTCACTTTGTCATAAAGGGGTATTGTGTGTAGTAGATTACTGAGGAGTAGTGTTTTAATCCATTTTAGAATAAGGCTGTAACGTAACAAAATGTGGGGGAAAAAATCAAGGGGTCTGAATACTTTCTGAAGGCACTGTGTGTGTTTGTTTATTCATTTTTACTCTGTTTTCTCCCAATTTTGTGGTATCTAATTGGTAGTTACAGTCTTGTCCCATTGTTTCAACTCCCGTAAGGACTCAGAAGAGGCTAAGGTCTAGAGCCACACTGCTTCTTGACACAATGCCCACTTAACCCGGAAGCCAGCCGCACCAATGTGTCAGAGGATACACAGGGCACCTGGCAACCATGTAAGCATGCACTGCACCTGGCCTGCCACAGGAGTCGCTAGTGCGCAATGGGACAAGGACTTCCCTGCAGGCCAAACCCTCCCCTAACCCGGACGACACTAGGCCAATTGCCACCCCATGGGTCTCTCAGTCGCGGGCGGCTGCGACAGAGCCTGGACTCAAACCCAGAATCTCTAGTAGCACAGCTAGCACTGTGATGCAAGGCAATGTATGTGGATGCGTTCGTTCTTCTATCCTTGTGGGGACCTAAAATCTCCCTAAGTCCCCACAAGGATAGTAAACCAAGGAAAATCCTTTCCTATGTCCCCATGAGGACAAAGGCTATTTTGAGTTTTGTCGTTAGGTTTAAGATTAGGGTTAGAATTAGGGTTAGTGTACTGCGTTAGTTGTTAGGTTTAGGGTTTGGGCTAGGGTTAAGGAAAATAGGATTTTGAATGTAAATACATTAGGTCTTCACGAGGATAGAAGAACAAAACGTGTGTGTGTGTAAGCATTTTAAGAAAGTTGAAGCTCATTTACAGCATTTCTACACAATTTTAGAACTCTCAAATGCTATTTGGAGAACAGAAAAAAGCAAGCAGAAATTAGCCCAACCATTATCACATTGGTTGCTGTAGCTTCATTCACCTCAGTCGATCTAAAAGCACATAGCCTATTAGCTATACAATCAGGGGTTGGAACCGGTTCAGGGAACAGAACACTGTAAAATAACAAACATTTTTAAGAAACATAAATGAAAATGAAAGTAGTCCATACTGTTCCGGAACAGAACCATTATTTTTAAAACATGGGAACCGGTTAATCATGTTCTTTTAGGTTCCTAGTCCCACAAAAAATGCAGCAAAGTGCATCTGCAAAGCCCTCACTCTGTCACTCAGAAATGTATTCCAGTATCTGCCTGCAAACTGAAAATCTTTGCCAAGTGTGTGCGTGTTTAGGCTACCTGCCCCTCCCCCCTCTGACGCATAGGCTACTGTACTGACGTTACCATAGGCTACTGTACTGACGTTACCATAGGCTACTGTACTGACGTTACCATAGGCTACTGTACTGACGTTACCATAGGCTACTGTACTGACGTTACCATAGGCTACTGTACTGACGTTACCATAGGCTACTATACTAGCGTTACCATAGGCTACTGTACTAGCGGTACCATAGGCTACTGTACTAGCGGTACCATAGGCTACTGTACTAGCGTTACCATAGGCTACTGTACTGACGTTACAAGCGTGGTTCAGAAGATAGGAGAGATTTTTAATTAGCTAGAGAAGAATGGATTCACTTTTTTCAATGCTAGTTAAGAATAATATAGGCCTAGTCATCACCTTTCAACTTGGATATGCTAACTCCAAAATCGTAAGATGTGTTTTTGAATTCTGGTGCCGCTTTTTCACACAAGTTTTTTTTTAGCTAGCAGCTAGCTCAAAGGACATTCAAAGTTCCTCCATAGAAGCCGCTCCTCCTAGTTATAATACTGTGGACCCAATTAAGATAATGCATGTCATAAGATGCCCAGCGCTTCAAGCCTCCTCCTCAACCCTCTCTCTCCACCCGTAAAATTTCAGTCGCATCTTGAGTCATAGGCTACACTCGTCTGTCCATCACATATGTAAATAACTTGCATGCCTGCTTTATCATCACTGATGGGTGAAGTAATTTAATGAGCTAAATGTAAATAATAATAATAATAATAATAAAAGGTTAAAAAAGGAACAGAAAGGAAAGATAAACCAATTTTTGTAAAAAATGTTCTTTATTTAACTAGGCCAGTGTGTTCAACTAGGGGTTGCTGGTAGGAACAGTGGTACGGAATGAAAAAATAATGGTTCTGTTCAGGAATAAATGATTAGCCGCTACATATTAACTCAGTACTGGGATTAAAAACTCTAATTTAATACACACAGATGGATCTGTTCGCAACAATTATTTTATTAACAAAAGGAACACCCATACGTTTGCTTTACATAACTTTTTGTTGTTGTTACTGTTTAGGAGCTAATTTCCTGAAATTCTACACATTTTGCCATGGGTTGGGGAGACATTTTTTGCAGTTTTAAAAGCTATTTTCCAGCAATTCTACATATGTTGACATGACTTATGCCATGTTAATATGATACCTGAATCAGAGTGACTAAGAAACTCAATGGGGGCCCCCCCGGAGGTCTGGGCCCCTGGGCACGTGCCCAGTGTTCCCGGACGGTAATTCGGCCATGATGACTACAAATTTAGATAACTGGCTAGACTAACTAGACCAATTTAACAAAACGTTTAACTGACATGGGCTAATTGAGTGCCTGTCAATGAGTAACATATAAGAAGAGGCAAATTGCTGATGCACAACCAAGTTTCAAAACTGCACCTTGTGTATTCTACCATTCTAACTCTCAACAGTAAACTACAGTCTGTAAGTTGTACTTCAAATTAGATAAAAATGTATCGGTCGAGTAAACAAATTTGCAGATGTTATCACAGGTGCAGCAAAATGCTTATATAATGCAAACATAATACCAAAAGTTTATAAAGAAATAAAAAAATATATAAGAAATATCAGAACGAGTAATATTAGTCGCCGGAATTTATATACAGTACCAGTCAAAAGTTTGGACACCTACAGATTCATGGGTTTTTCTTTATTTGTACTATTTTCTACATTGTAGAATAATAGCGAAAACATTAAAACTATGAAATAACACATTTGGAATCATGTAGTAACCAAAAAAAGTGTTAAATCAAAATATATTTTTTGATTGTTGATTCCTCAAGTAGCCACCCTTTGTTCAAAGCTGTCATGAAGGCAATCTTGACATTATCTCAACCAGCTTCACCTGGAATGCTTTTCCAACAGTCTTGAAGGAGTTCCCACACGCTGAGCACTTGTTGGCTGCTTTTCCTTCACTCTGCGGTCTAACTCATCCCAAACCATCTCAATTGGGTTTGAGGTTGGGTGATTGCGGAGGCCAAGTCATCTGATGCAGCACTCCACTTTCCTTCTTGGTCAAATAGCCCTTACACAGCCTGGAGATGTGTTGAGTAATTGTCCTGTTGAAAAACAAATGATAGTCCCAATAAGCATAAACCAGGTGGGATGGTGTATCGCTGCAGAATGCTGTGGTAGCCATGCTGGTTAAGTATGCATTAAATGCTAAATAAATCACTGACAGTATCACCAGCAAAGCACCCCTAAACCATCACACCTCCTCTGCCATTCTTTCTGGGTGGGAACTACACATGTGAGATCATCCGTTCACCTACTCCCCACAAAAGGACAGATTTCCACCTGACTAATGTCTATTTCTCATGTTTATTGGCTTCTTATTGGTGTCCTTTAGTAGTGGTTTCTTTGCAGCAATTCAACCATGAAGGCCTGATTCACGAGGTCTCCTCTGAAAAGTTGATGTTGAGATGTCTGTTACTTGAAAAAAATTTGGGGCTGCAATTTCAGAGGCTGGTAATTCTAATGAACTTATCCTCTGCAGCAGAGGTAACTCCTGTGGCGGTCATCATAGAGAGCTTGATGGTTTTTGTAACTGCACTTCAAGAAACTTTCAAAGTTCTTGAAATGTTCTGGATTGACTGACCATGTCTTAAAGTAATGATGGACTGTCGTTTCTCTTTGCTTATTTGAGCTGTTCTTTCCATAAAATGGACTAGGTCTTTTACCAAATAGGGCTATCTTCTGTATATCACCCCTACCTTGTCACAACACAACTGATTGGCTCAAATGCATTAAGGAAAGAAATTCCACAAATGGATTCCAGGTGACTACCTGGTGTTGGAGAGAATGCAGTGTGCAAAGTTGTCAAGGTAAAGGGTGGATACATTGAAGAATCTCAAATATAAAATATACTTTTTGATTTGTTTAACACTTTTTTGGTTACGACATGATTCCATACGTTATTTCATAGTTTTGATGTCTTCACTATTATTCTACAATGTAGTAAAAATAAACTCTTGAATGAGTAGGTGTCCAAATTTTTGACTGGTACTATATGTGTGTGTGTGTATATACATATATAATGTTTGGTATACTCAGTGTATGTATGGTGTGTAATGTGCATAGACAGTATATGAATAGAAACTGAGTGTACAGCAGTAGTTATATAGGATGAGCCATGACTTGTCACCCACAGGCCATGTGTATCATTTGTCTTAGAGTAGGCATGATGATTTACGACCCATTTAGATCATATTACATGGATGCACGGGCCACTCCTTCTTCAACACTTGATACATAGGGTACCTGGGACAATCTCAATAGGACAGTGTATTATTATTGAATTTTGAATTATTATTATTATTATTTTTTTTTACCCCTTTTCTCCCCAATTTCGTGGTATCCAATTGTTTAGTAGCTACTACCTTGTCTCATCGCCACAACTCCCGCTCGGGAGAGACGAAGGTTGAAAGTCATGCGTCCTCCGATACACAACCCAACCAAGCCACACTGCTTCTTAACACAGCGCGCATCCAACCCTGAAGCCAGCCGCACCAATGTGTCGGAGGAAACACCGTGCACCTGGCAACCTTGGTTAGCTCGCACTGCGCCCGGCCCACCGCAGGAGTTGCTGGTGCGCGATGAGACAAGGATTTCAAACCCCTAACCCGGACGACGCTAGGCCAATTGTGCGTCGCCCCACGGACCTCCCGGTCGCGGCCAGTAACGACAGAGCCTGGGCGCGAACCCGGGGTCTCTGGTGGCACAGCTGGCGCTGCAGTACAGCGCCCTTAACCACTGCGCCACCCGGGAGGCCAGGACAGTGTATTCTTACCTG